>NC_081182.1:51344129-51503939 GCF_029867415.1 Vicia villosa | reverse complement strand
TTTGTCATAATAATAGGAATTCCTTATATGCCAAACCTCGTATAATGACTCAGCAAAAACACATTTCATGATAGTTGCCCTAGCACCTTTTGTAACACCCTTCTAAACCCCGCGGCAATTTTAAACAATTATACCAGAGTAAAACATAAACACAAGGGTGCCACAATTATTTAAAATAAATAAACCAACCATGGTCAAGTCATGCTTCATTAGGAAACGATTTAACAAAAATACAATTATGTTTATCACAGCGGAATAAGAAACATCATCAACATAATCCAATGGAAATATAATCCAACACCGATTAAAATAGAGAATTCTCATAAATCTCTATAACTATCGTCCCCCAGTGTTACAAGATCAGAGCATGACCGACACGACCCAACATAAACGGATAAACTCTACGAGTCATCCTCACCGAGCACTAATGCCGCTACTTCTCAATCTGAAAATGACAACATGTAAGGGTGAGTCTCATTCTCAATTAGTAAATATTATGCAATTCATAAGCAACAAGCATCATAATATACCGTTCACCCAATTATACATATTCAGATTCACATATATTATTCATCAATTCACACAATAATAGATTACAACACAAAACACAGAAACCCATACAATCATATTATGACAAAATGCATATGACACAACTGACACTATGCATGTGGTACCAAAATTCGTGAATCACATTCACAAGACTTCTCTCTACGATACTGCCCTTCAATGTCGCTCACACCCCACATGGGCACACGACTAACCTCATCGCTCACACCCCCATGGGCACACGATGACTGCTTACTAATCTCCGCACAATGGGAATTAGCCACCAACGATCCACTCATCAACGGGATCCATCATCAACTGCATATGAATGAATGAAACACACATAACATACTTATAAACATCACCGAATCACTATGAACAACTCATCTCAACACCACATCACCAATAAGTATGTACATGTTTTCAACCTCATTCAAATAGTCATGCATTCATCACAATCATAATAACAATCACAACCAATTCATCATCACATCAAACACATTGTCACACCTATCTCATATGCACACAATGTTCAATTCTCATCAAGTAATTAAATCGAGTTTTAAAGAAATAAAGTCGGCCACCGCCCATATTCATCATTCATCATATAAAAACATTCAATTACTTACACAACACCCAAAACGGAACTAAGAAAAGAATCACGGATCAAAAGATACGTCATTTTTAAGTTTTAGAAAAATTCTCGTTCAGCAAGGTTCGCTCAGCGATGCAAGGCAGAAGCGAATTCCTCCAGACCTCCGCTCAGCAGACCTCTAGCGACATCAAACAAAAGCGAACTACGTTGGGACCTCCGCTCAGCGGACCCCCTCCGCTCAGCGAACCTGCGATTTCAGCAAATCCCAAGTCTGCGACAGACCCTGCGATTTCACATCTTTTTCACCCAAAAATGATTCCAGACATCTCATACAGGCATATAATCATCATACATTCAATTATACACCACAAAACATCATTTAAACTCATTATTAACCAAATAGTTCACACAATTATCATCAATTCAATCCAAATTAGAACACCCTAACCTAACAATCCCAATGTCTAATTGAATCAAACCATACATCAATCTACCTATTACCTAAGACCACATAAGAGATACTAAAAGGAAGAGTCCCCCCTTACCTTAGGTTTGATCTTCGGTCTTCCCCTTTCCAAAGCTCTTCAGTTATTTTCACGTTCTTTCTCTTCTCCCAATTGCTGTAACCCTCCTCTTCCACAATTTCCTTCTATTTTATGAGAAATATAATAACTTTGGTTAATGGGCCTAACAAGTTAACACCTCCCTTTCTCACTAACCACAACACAGCCCAATGACTATTTTCCAATATTTCTCAATATTCCTCATAAAATCAATTATTCCAATTAAATAATTTTCCTACTTAAATTAAATAATTAGAATTAATTTTCGGGGTGTTACACCTTTGCCTTTAGTTTGATCCAACATCCAGTTCAACTCATCATTCTAGCCTCCTTGTTTGTGGCTGACTTGAAGCCATTGCAAAACCTGCGGCTAAACAAATTTAACCTCCTAACATTAAAAACACAAGTGTTGTAAAGTTTCTACTTGCCCACAAAAGCTACAAATATTATCAATTAGCCCAACATGTTGTAGCATGTCTTTTGTTGATAGTCTGTCATGGCATGTCATCCAAAGTGTAAAAAGAGCCCTTGGTCTAACCGTGTTGCCATAAAGCATTTTTCTCCAAGGCACCTCCTGTTGCTGCTCAATCATGTCAATATACATCTGTATAGTACTTAATTTGTCCTGTTGAAGCATATTTTTCCTGGTCGTACTTTGGCTGATGTACACTTTTGTTTTAAAATAGACTTTAGTATCCAAGAACAAGAGTTATTCACAGGAATAGTCATTGTATTGGTGCCTATAGTATAGTAACAATGAACCTATCTTACCCAAAGGTTATCAGCCTTACCCGCAAGATTCCAGAGGAGTTTCATAAGGTCAGCATTATTCCACTCTTTGCGAGAGATGATGTTTAAGCCACCTTGCCTTTTGGGAGAACTTATCTTATGCCAAGTTATAGGAGATTTCCTAGAGACATTCTCAAATCCATACTAGAGAAAAGTTCTGCAAACTGCTTGATGCTTCCCCTGCCTTTATCACTTTCTAGGGTATAGGGATGTGTTATACCCCAAAATTTGCCCGCATCTTTTTTCAAGAAAACTCCAATCTGAAAATTAAGAGTCTCATATAATCATGGATTTTTATTTCAACAAATATCCTGACATATGAAATACTTAGTTTTTAGAATTTTTCTTATACAGTAATTTGGCTTGCAGTTGAATTTATTCTTACGCAAACGCCAAATACTGTTTATTACTTCACACATGCTATTTATTTATTTACAGATAAATAGTACTGACACAATTGGTACAGAGTTAAATCTTTTTGCAGGCGCAGAATCAGGAAACTCAGACTGTACTGGTAACAAGTAGATTATTATTATCTTTTGTTTCCCACTAATTTTTGTACTATATTCCATTATTTTCAAAAATCTTTTCAAATATCTTTTTTCAAAAATTAAATCCTAACTTTATTCTCTACATCTCTCTTTTTCCCAACACTATCATACACTTTCTTTCAAATCTTATTTCCACTCAAATTTTCCTTTTGTACGGAATCACATCATTCCCCAACGTCTCTATCCTTCTTTCCACTCTATAAATACCTCTCTTTTTTTCATAAAAATCTCACATCAAATTCTAATTCATCTCTCAAATTTCTACTTCATAATCCATCCTTTCTTCTTCCCCGACAAAATGGCAAAGCGGTGGGAAACGTGTTTTCTTATGGTCATCACCATTGCTACGGTGATCATGTCTTTCTTCTGTCTACATAGCCCGGAACACTGTGGACTTGGGATGCTTATGCTCCCAATCATCTACATGTTACTATTTGTAGCATGGGTTATCAATCGTCATTCTTAAAATTTGCCGTATTTCTTATTTCTTAAGTGTACCGTTTATTCGTACTGTTCAATATAGTATGTAATATTTGTACTGTCAGTATTAAATGTTGTACTATTTGTCATAATATTGCTTAATTACTCAGATAATATTTTGTGTGTTTTCTGCCAGTCAAATATTCATTTTTCTGTGCATTAAATGATTTTCAGGGTTATTATCGGTAATTTTGCCCGCATACAGTAAATATTAGTTATTTATTATGTCTGTGTTTTTTTTAACAAGTCATGTAAATAAACTTTCATTTTTCACATAAAACAAAAACAAAAACAACAAAAAAAAAGAAAATTAACTTTGACTGTTGATTTTTCACTCTAACTGCTACGTCAATACCTGAACAGTCAGTCGACAGTCAAACTGCTGGCAGTACAATTCTCAGTGTTTTGTACCATCAATCAAATCAATCTTTTACAATTCAAAATTCCAAGATTTTTGTTCTAGAAGTCTTCTGAATATCACGCGATTAGCAGAGACTCAACACTGCACAAAAATCAGGTACGCTTAACTGTCTCCTACACAAACAGTCCCTGACTAGGGTTTTCTTGTTTTTACAGGAGAAACAAGTTTTTGAGACCTCAAATGGATTTCATGCACATCCATATATCTCAAAGTACCATCATACAAATTTTCAAACTTCAATTCACTCAGACGCACCGTCAGCAGCTCAAACAGTCAACAGACGACCCGTTTGACCAAAAAGTCAACAGACAGTCAAAAATGAAATTTTTTGTCAAAGTCTATATTTTGTCAAAGGATTCATCATTTGATCATTGGATGATCATAATTCATCAAGGAAAGATCAAAAATCAACAAAACCCTAAGATTCAAAATTAGGGTTTTTGCCTGAAAAGTCAACTCAACTTTGACTGGTCATAACTCTCTCATCCTTCATCCAAAAAATTCAAACCAAAGCTCATTTTGAAGGAAATTCAATTATCTTTCAAATGCAATTGATCCCATGGTCATTGCATTCACCATTTGAAAAATATGACCAAAGACATTACAGGTCATTTTCAAAGTCAACAAAAAGACACTTTTTTCAAAAGGACACACAAGGAGCATCAAAAATCATTTTGACATGAGACAAAAGACATTGGTTAGAGGACTCTTTGAGGTTTCCAAAAAGTGCAAGAACTCCTTCATATGACAAAAATTGAGGGATTTACACCTTGTTGAAGTTGGCTAAATTTTGGGAAAATGCATATTGCTCAAAAATGTATTTTTTCCAAATGGGGCCAAGTTTTCATGGTTCAAACATCATTTCCATAATATTATGGGCCTCCCACGACCAATACTAAGCCCATACCATTTTTATCCATTTTTGGCTTAATTTTATCTTATTTTAAGATTAAATTAAAAGGAAAAATGAATGGATAATGGATAGCTTACAATCTAAGCATGAGTCATCCAAAAATCTTCAATTTTCTGCAGAGGATTGAGGTACAAGGCAAGAGCATTGAAGGGAAGCAAGACTTGGTCAACAATTCAAAGGTTTTAATATAAAAAATCAAGAATTCAACAAAGGCAACAAGATGCTTCTTAGCTTCAATTCTAAGCACAACATAGTCTATATAAAGGCTATAACACTTCACAATCAAAGGAGGACGAATTCAGAAGCATTCATAAGCATATATCACTCTTGTAACAACTTGTAATATTTGTAATCTCGGTGAACTGACTTTTATTTTTTAATGCAACAATGTTGCGGTGAGCACGAGTCGCCACCGACTTTTATTTTGTCCAATGTTAGGAAAGGTAAAAAGTACAGAAAAAGACCTTTTTTGAAAGAAAACGGGCTCGGGGGGTAAGTTATGAAAAGGGAAGGTGCAAGCACCCTTTTCATCCGTAGTTATCTACGGGCTCTTAACTTGCTTAGCTCATGTTTGTTTGTTTGTTTTGAAAGGAGCATAAGGACTTTAGCGTAAATGCGTAGCCTTAGTTTTTTTTGAAATAGTATTGAAAAAATATTTTTATTGAGCTAGGCAGTTTAAGAGCACTACCCTAATTGATTGGTCTTTTTCTGTAATTTTTAAAGTTCCTAGGACTATCCATACTATATAGGAGCAGGTAGTCCTTGTTTATATTGGACGTGCGGGTCATCGAAGGGTCATCGAGGTCATTGAAGGCAACAGGTAAAGGTACCCTTAGCAATATTCGAAGGGACAATCATTGTTTCGTAGGCAACCATTCGAGGGACTAGATCATATTATCGAGGTAACATCGTGGGTCATCGAGGGACTTATGATCTTTGCAATGATTTTTAGTCGAGGGACTTTGCTAATGGATACCTCTACATTTCGAGGGACACGACCTTTTAATCGAAGGCAACCAAGAGGGGCGTACCCTAAGGGTGAGTGCGTGCAAGTGTGTCGTATTCGATTATATTTTATCTTGTTTTAATGTGATCTAACGTTTAATTCGTTCTTACCATACATGCCCTAATTTAAACATACATCTAACACAATATATAAAATACAGGAATTTAAAAGTGCAGAAACATAAAGATATTCACTATGATATTTACATTTTTTCACCTATGTACATTCTAATATCTTAAATAAAATAAATCAATCATGCGCCATACACGGGATTTTGAGATGAGAGAAGAAATCGGGAGAAAGTAAAAAAAAACTGGTGCTAAACTAAATTAAATTAAAAAAAACTACTTGATCAATTCCTAAATTTAAAAATTAATTAGTAAGTTATTTAATTAATTAACTAACCTAGATCTATTAAAATAAATTATAAAGAAAATAAAAATCTATGTTTTAAAATTATCAAATCCTAATTTACTAATTTGTTTTAAATTCTAGATATTAATTAAATTCTTTTTTTTGATTTTGGTTAGTGAATTAAAAATCAAACAGCAAAGGAAAAAAACAAAAAAAAATAACAAACAAAGATGAAACAGGGCGCCTGATCCCACGCATTGTCAATGGCCATTGCCTCATTACCAACCCTGTCATGAGGTTATCTTGTTTAATAACTGAATACAAAGTAATAAATAAATAAAAGGTGAATCAATGGGATCCCACGCGCGGCCAATCAGATTTCAGATTCGTGGATGACTTTTTGACCGACCAACTGCACAGTGACACGCGTGTCTTCTTCAACCTCTTCACCTTTAAAACCTGCACATAATTTAGCAACAAAAGAAACTCGAATTTGCTACGGTTTCTGCATATATATTCCGTAGCAAACATCAATAATTTTCCAGCCTGCGAAATTCAATTAATAAAATCAAAAGGGCAACCCAGGACTAATAAACAAGGGCCGATAAACGCAATGGTGGGGTTATTTTGGCATAGCATGGACTCTATCACGAAGAACGAACGTGAATGGTGGTCATGCCCTAACCATGGCACTTTCGTGTTCTTGCGGCCATGCTTGGTTTTAAGGGTTCCACTTCCTCTTAAACATCACAGCAAACTCATATAAAACATTATAATTGATTAATATTCATAAAAACATGATAAACGAAAGTAACATGCATGGAAGTAAAATGAATATGAAACCAACACTCTACACATCATGGGGCTGTATTAATCATCCATTAGCAACCTATGTTACCTGCTGAAGAGATTGTGATGGTTATTTGGACCTGAGAGAGGCTGCCACGAAGAACACGATTTGCACTTTTTCTTTTTTTTTCGTGAGGTTTTGGTAGTCACTTGGAGGCCAGGGTTCGTGAGTGATGAGGCTGCAATGTTGTGTTTATATAGTAGATAAAATTAGGGTTGAAAAGGAATGGAAAGAATCAAGTTTTAAATGAAAGAAATATTTGATTTTTAAGAAAAATATGAAACTTTCCAATTCAATCTCCCATCTATTTTCCACACTTTTTCTCACGTTCAAATTGGCTTTGTTGAGTGAACTTGGACATATTTTCATAAATGGAAAGTTTGGTATGATTTTATTTTATTTTATTTTGATTTTATTTGATTTATTTTGATTTAATGTGAATAAAACCAAAAATAAATGAAATAATATCATAAAATAAATAAAACTTAGATCTTGGGCCCTTTATGAGTTTAAAATTTCGTGGATGATTCAAGAATTATGGCCCATTACCCAAAAATATAAATTTCATCACTTAGGTTTTTGCGCCTTTCTTAAAAATCGCCCACCTTGTACCAATCATATCTCCCTCATTTTTTTATCACATGAAGGTGTTTTTGTACATTTTGGAAAGCTCAAAGAGTCTTCTAAAAGATGCTTTTGGTTTCACCTTTATTGAACTTACCATGCTCATTTACCATCCTTTGAGAAAAAACGTCTTTTTGTTGACTTTCAAAGGGACCTATAATGTATTAGCCTGTATCTTTCAACTGGTGCATTTCTTAACCTTGGGCCTAACATAAAAGTTGTAGAGAATTGAATTTCCTTGAGAATAGGCTTTGGTTGGGCAATTTTTGATGAACTATGCGAGAGTTATGATCGGTCAAAGTTTGGTTGACTTTCCCTTTAAAACCCTAATTTAGTAACTTCTTCCTTTGATGGTTTTGGACCTTTTTCTTGATGAATCATGATCAAATTTTGATCAAATGATGAATATAACATAGAATTGTTGATGTTGCCCAAAAATCGGGAGTTTTGACTGTATTTTGACCATAATTGACTTCTAGTTCAAAGATAGTCGACTGTTGATCGTTTGAGCGTTTAGATGAACAATCCTGTGGATCAAGGCTTGAAATTTGTCATGAGGGTCCTTTGAGGTACATGAGAGGCCATGGTGCCCATTTGGGGTCTCAGCCTTTGATTATCTCTAAGAAAGAATCAAACCCTAGTTGGAGGATAGTTGATTAGGAGAGGGTGTCTTTGAACATTGTACCTTGATTTGACTTATGAATAGGAGAAATAGTATGGGCAAATTTTGGGGTATAACAGCTGCCCCTGTTCAATTTTCTTAAACCTGAAGATGTAGAGTAGTTTGTATGCCAGTCGGAATCTGAAGGTAGAAGAGGATTGAACACTAGAATACCCAGGAATTTGCCCTAGCTGAAGTAGGGACTTTTGTCGGAGATGGGCTTGAAGATGCCATCCAGGTGTATGATGGGGATGAGCTTAAAGACGCCATCCAGTAAGTTATGGGGATGGGCTTAAAGACGCCATCCAGTAAGTTATGCACAGTAGTTGTTTGAGTGTTGATCGTGTCATTATTGTTCGTAGTAAATGAATTAGATCTTTGAGAATTTGATCGTGTCAGTACCGTTCGTAGTAACTGAATTAGACTTAGGAAATAGTTGATCGTATCCACATTGTTCGTGATGATGGAATTAGATCTCTTTAAAGGTCGATCGTGTCAGCACCGTTCGTAGTAATCGGATTAGATCTTAGAGAGATAATCGTGTCTACATCGTTCGTGATGATAGAATTAGATTCTCTTGTCGTGTCAGTACCGTTCGTAGTAACTGAATTAGACTGGGAAGGTCAGTGATCGTGTCTACACCGTTCGTGATGATAGAATTAGATCTCTGGGAGTTGACCGTGTCAGTACCGTTTGTAGTAACTGAATTAGATCTTTGAAAATGATCGTGTCATTATCGTTCGTGGTAAATGAATTAGATCTTTGAGCGTGGACCGTGTCAGTACCGTTCGTAGTAACTGAATTAGATCTTGGAAAGTTGGAGATTTTGTTCATTTGTCTGTACCTGTATTCTGAAAAAGGGTAAGGTTAATCTTTATGCAATGTCATGATGCAAGGGTTATATAATGAGTCCCTCAAAATAAATGAGAAACTTTGCATGTTATGTATGAGTTCATTATGAGGTAATGCATGCAGTGAATGAATATGTTTATGACATATGATATGTGAATATGATTTATGTTGTCTTGATTTGAGAAAATAAATCTCTATGTCCTTGTAATTTTGATGTCTGATCTTGTTTTGAAGATGCTCAGCTGGGGGTTTATCATTTCTGCTTGGGGATGATCAGTAACTTGATGTTCCCCGATTGGGGATTAGAGATATTAATAAACCATGTTGGAGAAGAGCAAAGTGTTGGAGAACCGGTAGTGTTGAAGATGCAAACTCTGTTGGGGAGCCACGTCCTTGTCGGGACGAGAGTATTTGAAGGTACCTTCTTAGTGATTACTCTGTGGGGATACTTCCATACTATTGACTATGGGAGGACACCTGGATGATTTAGATGTTATTCTATTGTTTTTCTTGTTTCCTGTGAATGTAGGAATACTTTGGCAAGCACTAGTCATATTCAAAATGCATATGTTCATTCATAATTATCATTGGACGCTCGCACACTCAAAACAGAGAAAGTAAAAAAGTAAACTTGAAGTAATTTTGTATTGATTTGGAAAAGGGCCATAACAGGCGAATTAGTACAAGGAGACGGAATTCCTAGTAAGAGGAAATCGTTGTGCAATTTTTTGAAAGGAAGTACAAAGAAAATAAAGAAAAACAACTATGTGGAAGTGATCTCATTGGGTTTCGACTCAGCTATTGCCATTATGCCTTCGAATATCTCATCCCTTGCTTGTTTGGAAAAGACGATTGCATTGATTAGTGCCTTTTGAACTCGATCTTGGTAACAGAGTTAATTGGAGATTGATGAGTGATGATCCAATGGGACATAGTCGTACGCTTTAATCCCTAACTTTTGCCTAGACCGCCTTTTCAGGTTTTCAGCCTACCGGGATACCCTTTTTTGCCCAAGCCGCCTTTTCAGGTTTTCGACTTGCCGGGTGTATATTTTTTATATTTATATCCCTAATTTTTGCCCGAACCCTTTTGGTTCGTCAGGATGCCCTTATTTTTGCCTAGGTATGTCAACCTAGCGGGTCTATTTTATGCGTAGTATTTTTTGACTATGTCTGCATTTACGGGGTGCGGGAAGTCCTCGCTATCCATTGTGGTGAGCATCATGGCTCCGCCGAAGAATATTTTCTTAATCACAAATGGTCCTTCATACGTAGGAGTCCACTTGCCCCTGGGATCACCTTGTGGAAGGATGATACGCTTTATTACCAAGTCACCAGTCTGGTATGCCTGGTGCCTGACCTTTTTGTTAAATGCTTTGATCATACGTTTCTGATATAATTGTCCATGACATACAGCCGCGAGCCTCTTCTCATCAATCAAGTTTATCTGATCTAGTCGAGTCTGGATCCACTCGTCTTCGCCCAAGTCTGCATCTTTCATAATTCTCAGGGAAGGAATCTGAACTTCGATAGGCAAGACTGCCTCCATACCATAAACCAATGAGAAAGGAGTTTTCCCAGTTGAGGTACGTGCAGAAGTGCGATAACCATGAAGAGCAAATGGTAACATCTCATGCCAATCTTTGTATGTCACCGTCATCTTCTGTACAATCTTCTTTATATTTTTGTTGGCGGCTTCCACTGCGCCACTCATCTTTGGTCTGTATGGAGAAGAATTGTGGTGTTTGATCTTGAACTGCATGCAGAGCTCAGTGATCATCTTATTGTTCAGATTAGTACCATTATCTGTAATAATCCTTTCAGGGATACCATACCGACATATGAGATTATGCTTGATGAATCGAGCCACAACATTCTTGGTTACTGAAGCAAATGAGACCACTTCCACCCACTTTGTAAAATAATCAATAGCCACGAGGATAAAGCGATGCCCATTGGAAGCGGTAGGCTTGATTTCTCCGATCATATCAATGCCCCACATTGCAAAAGGCCAAGGAGCAGTCAAGACATTTAGTGGAACTGGAGGTACGTGCACTTTATCAGCATAGATCTGACACTTATGGCAAGTCCTGGAATGATGGTGGCAATCCGTCTCCATGGTGGACCAGTAATAGCCTGCTCTCAAAATCTTTTTAGCCATAGTATGCCCGCTGGAATGAGTTCCAAAAATTCCGTCGTGCATGTCTTCCATTATTTCTTCTGCTTCCTTCTTGCTCACACAACGAAGCAAGGTCGAGTCATGATTACGCTTGTACAAGATTCCATTACTCAGGAAGAACTTGGCAGAGAACCTTCTTAAAAATTTCCTATCATTGATGGACGCCCCTTCAGGATATTCCTGAGCTTCAAGATATCTTTTTACTTCATAGAACCAAGGTTTCTCATCTGCTTCTTCTGTAACAATCTCGCAACAATGTGCCGGTTCATCCAATCTTTCAATAATGATCAGGGGTGCCTCATTGTCCCACCTGACTTTGAACATAGATGACATGGTAGCCAGCGCGTCTGCCAATTGATTCTCTTCCCGTGGAATATGCTCAAAAGTAATCTCTTCAAAATAAGGGATCAAAGTTAACACATGTTCCTTGTAAGGGATGAGATTAGGATGCTTCGTGTCCCATTCTCCTTTGACCTGACTGATTACCAAGGCTGAGTCTCCATACACTTCTAGAAATTTGATTCTCAAGTCGATTGCGGCTTTGAGACCCATGATGCATGCTTCATATTCGGCCATATTGTTGGTGCAGTCGAAGCATAGTCTAGCAGTGAATGGTGTATGTCCGCCTTCAGGAGAAATAATTACAGCACCGATACCATTGCCAAGTGCATTTGAAGCTCCGTCAAAAACCATAGTCCATCGGGATCCTGGTTCAGGTCCTACATCCGGACCAGGCTCTTCATAGTCAGTAACAAGCATGATATCTTCATCTGGAAATTCAAAGTTCATGGACTGATAGTCATCTACCGCTTGATGAGCCAAATGATCAGCTAGTACACTTCCTTTAATTGCCTTCTGTGTGGTATACTGGATGTCGTACTCTATCAATATCATTTGCCATCTTGCTATTCGTCCGGAGAGAGCAGGCTTCTCGAAGACATACTTGATAGGATCCATTTTAGAGATCAATAAAGTAGTATGGTTCAACATATACTGTCTTAGTCGGCGAGCAGCCCATGCCAAAGCACAGCAAGTTTTCTCGAGCAGTGAGTATCTTGTTTCACAGTCGGTAAACTTTTTGCTAAGGTAGTATATTGCATGCTCTTTTCGACCAGACTCTTCATGTTGCCCCAGTACACACCCCATTGAGTTCTCTAACACTGTCAGGTACATTATCAAAGGTCTTCCATCAACTGGTGGCATCAGAACTGGAGGTTCTTGAAGGTACTCCTTGATTTTGTCAAAAGCTAACTGACACTCGTCATTCCATCTTACCACTTGATCTTTCCTCAACAGTTTGAAGATTGGTACACAAGTAGTTGTCAGGTGGGAAATAAACCTTGCAATATAATTCAAACGTCCCAGGAAACCCCGGACTTCCTTCTCAGTACGTGGTGCAGGCATCTCTTGAATAGCTTTAACTTTGGCCGGGTCGACTTCAATACCTTTACTGCTGACGATGAACCCTAGGAGCTTATCGGATCTTGCCCCAAAAGTGCACTTGTTCGGATTCAATCTCAATTTGTACTTCTTTAACCTGTCAAAAAGCTTTTGTAAATGGATGAGGTGTTCCTCTTCAGTGTCAGATTTTGCGATCATATCATCCACATACACTTCTATTTCTTAATGAATCATATCATGGAACAAGGCTACCATTGCACGCTGATATGTTGCCCCTGCATTCTTCAAACCGAAAGGCATTACCTTGTAACAAAAAGTCCCCCAAGGTGTTGTGAATGTTGTCTTCTCCATGTCTTCTGGTGCCATCTTGATCTGATTGTAACCAGAGAAGCCGTCCATGAAAGAAAACACTTTGCATTGTGCAGTACTGTCCACCAGTGTATCAATGTGAGGCAGCGGAAAATCATCTTTTGGACTTGCTCGATTCAGATCTCTATAGTCAACACACATTCTGACTTTCCCATCCTTCTTAGGCACTGGTACAATATTGGCAATCCAGGGTGGATAACTCACTACCTTTAGAAACCCAGCATTGAACTGTTTCTCAACTTCGTCTTTGATCTTTTTGGCCATATCAGGTCTACTTCTTCGTAGTTTCTGCTTCACCGGAGGGTTGTCTTCCTTGATTGGTAAGCGGTGCACCACAATATCAGTATCAAGACCGGGCATATCTTCGTAGGACCAAGCGAAAATCTCAACATATTCTCGTAGCATATGGATTAGTCTCTGCTTGACACTGTCTTCTAACCCAGCGCCTACCTTGACTTCTTTCTTTTCTTCGTTAGTACCAAGATTCACAACTTCAATCGGCTCTTCGTGCGGCTGTATAGTTCTTTCTTCTTGCTCTAACAGTCTGGCAATTTCTCTAGGCACTTCACAATCTTCCTCGCCCTCATCCTCAGCTTGGTAGATCGGATTATCAAAGTCATAATTGGCAGTAGCAGAGTCGTTATCAATGGGATCCAAAGTGGATGTGAATCTGCAGTGTATTATGTGGGTGTGTGTAAGAACACATAGCTTTTTAATAATATGACAAAAAACAAAAACATAGAGCGCAATATTTGAATATGAAACGTCCAATGATTTATTTGAATGAAAATATGATTATGACATGACAAGCCCTCACAAATGGACCAACTATGCCCCGGGCAAGGCATATGGCTTTGAAGTTTATTGTTTGAATTACATAACCAAAACTTGGAACAGAAAACAATAAAAAAACAGGAAAAATTGCAATTACTCCTGGTTGAAGGAGATAGAGATAACATCTTCGGTCTTCCAGTTGTTTAGCCCATGATCAGGTGTCGGGAAGATCCACTTGTCTAGATTGCAGTTGCTCTCCCCATCTTCCAAGGCATTGACTCCTTTGCTGACGAAATGAGACATTAATCCTCCAAGACGGGTGTGATGATTATTCTTCTGAGTTCCAGCAGTACAACCTAAACCAAGCTTGTCAGATTTATACGGGACATCAATGAGTTGGCCCCAAACAGTACAACCACCTTCTTCAACTACAGCCTTAGCATCTTTCAGAGAAGCCATGGTTGGAGGGATCCGGGTAACTTTAGGAACAGTAGGAGTGTGCTTGGCAGAAGAGACAACCTGAGGAACCAATTCAAAAGTCTGGCAAGGAGTCTCGATGAATTCGCCATTCACTTCGATATACTTGTACTCATTCACATGGCTAACCACATACTCCTCTTCTCCATGCACAGTGACGATCTTGCCATTTGCAAGGTACTTCAGCTTCTGATGCAAAGTAGATGTCACAGCACCTGCCCCATGTATCCACGGACGCCCGAGCAAGCAAGAATAGGCGGGGTGGATATCCATCACATAGAACAAGGAGTTGAAAGCTTGAGAACCCACTCTGATTGGGAGCTCAACCTCTCCATAGACTGTACTCTTCGTACCATCGAAAGCCTTCACCACCACATTACTGGGTTTTAGTACCATCCCCTCAGAATCAAGTCTATCCAGCACCATTTTAGGCAATACATTCAGCGAGGAGCCATTATCCACCAGCACATGGGACAAAGTAGTACCCTTACACTCAATGGAGATGTGCAAGGCTTTGTTATGACTCTTTCCAGCAGGAGTCAGATCAGCATCAGAAAACCCCAGGTAGTTGTTCGTTGTCAAACTTGCAACACAGTTCTCAAATTGATTAACAGAAATCTCTTGTGGTACGTGCGCCGCTTTTAGAAACTTCATCAGAGCCTTAGCATGGGCCTCAGAACAAGTTAACAATGATAGCATGGATATCTTGGAGGAAGTGTGCCCCAACTGTTCGATCACATCATAATCGCTCTTCCGGATGATCTTCAGAATTTCATCCATTTCCTTCTGGGAGACTTCTTCAGCAGTAGCTTCCACTGGTGTCTGCACTGGGTCCGGCATTGGTCCTTTCCCTCGCACATCAGCAGTTGAATCGGAAACAGAGACCTGGGTTGAGGTATTGGCACCAGGAGAGATTCCCGGAGAGAAAATTCTTCCACTTCTTGTAACCTTGCTGGTCCCTACAATATTGTCGACGTCGAGACTGGGAACTTTGACAGGCTCGTCATTCAAAGCTTCTTGTTTCACACCATGGATGTACACATCATTACCATAGCTCCAGGGGACAGCCTTGTCAGAGGAGTACGGGATCGGACCAGGCTTGGTAATGATCAAGGGAGCTACCTTGGGCTCAGTAGTGATCTTTATGGGGCCCTTGGTAGGAATTCTCACAGGAGTCCTGGAAATTACGGACACGTCTTCAAATTTCAAGTTCTGAGCTAGATCTTCACATAAGTTTTCTACAGAAGGCACTTTTTCAAACATGATCGTTCGACTATCCATCAGGCATTGAATACCAGTCTTCAACATTGTACAACCATTTGACTGCGACGAGCAGTAATAACAGTCTTCAATGCAACCCGGAAATAAATCGGCTTGCAACAGCTTCTTCTTGATAAGAGGGAGTGGAGTAGTCAAATTCATCACATTAGTAACATAAGATTCTTGGTCAACAGCATTGACAGCTTTGTCATGCTTCGGCATAGGAGCAGTAATAACATTGGGAGTTTCTGGAGGGTCAAACTCAATTTCCCCAGCATCTATCATATCTTGAATCTTATTTTTCAGAGCCCAGCAACTGTTCGCGTCATGTCCTGGGCTATAAGAATGGTATGCACACTTCGCATTGGGGTTATAACCAGGAGAAGTAGTATTAGTGGTCTTCGGAGGGTCCCTCACAGTGATCAAGCTCGCCTTTAATAGATATTGTAATGCTTGGGATAGTGGCATGTTTATTTTTGTAAACTTTCTTCTGGGCGCATCTTGCCTATGTTGATATCCTTGTTGTTGATTTTGTCGAGGTGTTGGTGTAGAGATTAAGACAGCTCCAACAGATTGGCTACTATCATTTCTGTTGCGACCCCTCTGGCTGTGCACAGCATTAGCTTCAGTCTTTCCACTATAAGGCTTCTTCGTAACACCAGAAGAGGTAGCCACCTGAATTTTCCCACTTCGGATGCCACTTTCAACCCGCTCCCCAGTCAATATCAAGTCAGTAAAACCAGCTGATGAGCTTCCCAGCAAATAACTATAAAATGGACCAGTCAAAGTACCCATGAACATATCTACCAGCTCCCTGTCCGTTAGAGAAGGTTGGACTCTACCAGCCAAGTCTCTCCATTTTTGAGCATACTCCTTGAAACTTTCTTTCGGACCCATGGACATGCTCTGCAGTTGTTTACGAGTCGGTGCGAGATCAGAATTATATTGGTATTGCGTATAGAAAGCAACAGCCAAGTCCTCCCAAGTACGAATATTGGTACCCTCTAGTTGATAGTACCATTCGAGTTGAGTTCCTGACAAACTCTCTTGGAACAAGTGGATCCACAGCATCTTGTCAGTGGTGTGAGGTTGGATCTTCCTCACATATGATTTTAGGTGCAGTTTGGGACAAGAGACCCCATCATACTTTGCAAAGGTCGGTGTCTTGAACTTTGGAGGGATCACGACTCCTGAGATGAGTCCTAGTTCCTCAAAGTCTAACCCTGGTATCTTCTGGATTTCCACAGCCTTCATTCGTTCCTCCAACTGTCTGTACTTATCCTCCGGATATTCTTCGTCATCATAGTACTCCTCTTCTTCCTCGTCTTGCTTTCCAGAACCATTGTTGCTCGTTTGATCAGTTTTGCCACTAGCACCTTCCTCTTGTTCAACCTCCTCTTCGATTTCTTTGACCTTTCTGAGAGGGCCTCGGAATCTTCTTCCCAGATTAAGAACACTTACAGGCTTCTTGGCCTTCTTCTCCTTCTTAGTAAGGAGTGCCTTCAGCTCCTCCTGCCCCTTTGCCAAATTCAGGATCATGGCTTGGAATTCAGCATTTTTTGCTTGCAGATCCTTAACTGATTGCTCGAGTGGATTCATTTTCTTAGCTGAAATAAACAGCGAGAATATGAGTAACCTGTCGTAGAAACCTGTTATGATGCAGTGATATGAATGATATGTATGTTTATGCAATGTTTTCAAGGACCTTGAAATTTAAACTTGTTTAAACCAACAAAAAAGAAACTTTCATTAAAAAAACATAAAACTGTTTGCCATTTTAGGCTTTACAAATAAGGAAACTGAAATAGCAAAAACAAAAGCATAAAAAGAAAGTCTTCAAGTCTCCCATGGACGCTTTCGCTTTGCACCAAGGAACGTGTTGATGCTTTGCTCGTCCTGAAGTTGCTTTGTGAGCTCTAATACTTTCTTCTCTTTGGCGCGAAATTGAGTTTCAAAGGTGTCCCTTTCAGCTCCTCAAGATCGGTAGGCATGTCTGGATGAAGAATAACCTGAGGGACATCTCCCTCAAATTCAGGCTCAATAATCACAGGTCTGACAGCAGGGTATGGCATAATAAACTTTTGAGCACGAGTGCGCACCCATTTGAGGTAAGGCTCAAGAGGAATAGAGTTTTTCTGGCCCAACTCCTTGCTATCATACTTATATACTTTGTCCCACGCACGTATGAAACTTCGTCGGTAATTCTGAGGATCGTCTTCATAATCAAACGCATAACCCTTGATGATCATGTCATGAGGACCATTTCTTCGAGCATAACCAAACTGACGCAAAGCTAATGAAGGATTGTAAGTGATACCTCCCCTAATGCCAAGGAGTGGCACGTTAGGGAATTCCCCACAGCGATCAATAATAGTGAAATCCTTGTCAGATCGAGTGCACCAATGAATATCCGAATGAGAGAGTGACATCATCCTTTGTGACCATTGCATCCTTTGTTCATTCCTCAATACCGATCGGGGAAGGTGCGAAATAAACCACCTGGAAAGTAAAGGTATGCAGCACATGAGAGTTCCTCGTTTCTTGTTGGTACGAGTGTAAAGCGAATGTAAAATGTCTCCGACTAAGGTAGGTACCGGGTTGCGAGCTAGAAATATTGTGATAGCATGCACATCAACGAACTGGTCAGGATTAGGGAATAGTACTAACCCGTAGATTAATAAAGCTAACACATCTTCAAAAGCTTGATAACTCATGGCCTTTAGGAATGATCGAGCCTTCTTCAATAGGAACTTGGCGAGAAAGCCTTCGACTCCACTCTTTGTTTCCCAATTAGAGTCAACTTCTGATTTTTCTATATGTAGCGCGCTTGCCATGACTTCAGGTTTTGGAACGTCCTCCAAACCTGTGAAGGGCAACTGATCTCGGATGGGTAAGCAAAGCAACTCAGAAAATTCTTCCAGGGTAGGCACCAACTGATAGTCGGGAAAAGTGAAGCAATGATGCACAGGATCGAAGAACTGGAATAAGACCCTCATCATATCTTCTTCAAAATCTGAGGAGACCAATCTGAGTAGGCAACCATGTCTTTCAGCGAATCGGGAATTTTTGGGGATTTCTGAGACTAATTCTTTAAGCTCGGGAGGTATGCTCACAAAGTTGATCTTGATGAACTTTCTAGTAATGGGAGCCATAACCTACAAAATAGAACAAAGATAAATTCCTTGGTCCTTGAAACAGTTAGTAAAGATGCTATGTTATGATGTCATGATGTTATGATGTCAGATAGATAACAAACACAAACAAGTCACACAAGAGCCTTAGATTTGAAGGCGAGCATGTAGTCCATGGGTGAGTACCCTCCCCACTGAATTTTAGTTGGTTCAACCTGTCCTAGATAAAGATCGGGTTCTATGGTGCTCATCTCGACGATCGTTCTCGAAAGCATTATCTCAGTCAGCACTCGGGTGGCTGACCGAAAACATCTTGAAAGATTGATCTCAATGAGTGTAGCTTCGAGTATCAACCAGCTTCAGTCAAGGTCCAAAGCCGGCCATCTCGCTACTTCTTAATAGGCCAAAGTCAAGTTCAACTAGGGTTCTAAGGGCAAATTAGTGCTTCACGACACTACATGGTAGCCTAATGTCTCCTCGATCATGTTCAAGGGCCATCAGAACCAACCAAAGTGTCACACTAACGGTGGCCACCATATCAACCATATCGGGACGAGCCGTACAGTCTCCTTGGTCTATTGCCACATACCTAAGGTACACTAGATCCGGGTGTAGGATCTTTCACACAAGTAAACCCAAACAATACCCTTAAAAATAAAGCACACAAAACAAACAATTGAGAACATTTATAATGAACTAAAGCCCTAAGGTAAACCCCTCTTAAAAATATGTCCCCAGCAGAGTCGCCAGTTCTGTAATCTCGGTGAACTGACTTTTATTTTTTAATGCAACAATGTTGCGGTGAGCACGAGTCGCCACCGACTTTTATTTTGTCCAATGTTAGGAAAGGTAAAAAGTACAGAAAAAGACCTTTTTTGAAAGAAAACGGGCTCGGGGGGTAAGTTATGAAAAGGGAAGGTGCAAGCACCCTTTTCATCCATAGTTATCTACGGGCTCTTAACTTGCTTAGCTCATGTTTGTTTGTTTGTTTTGAAAGGAGCATAAGGACTTTAGCGTAAATGCGTAGCCTTAGTTTTCTTTGAAATAGTATTGAAAAAATATTTTTATTGAGCTAGGCAGTTTAAGAGCACTACCCTAATTGATTGGTCTTTTTCTGTAATTTTTAAAGTTCCTAGGACTATCCATACTATATAGGAGCAGGTAGTCCTTGTTTATATTGGACGTGCGGGTCATCGAAGGGTCATTGAGGTCATTGAAGGCAACAGGTAAAGGTACCCTTAGCAATATTCGAAGGGACAATCATTGTTTCGTAGGCAACCATTCGAGGGACTAGATCATATTATCGAGGTAACATCGTGGGTCATCGAGGGACTTATGATCTTTGCAATGATTTTTAATCGAGGGACTTTGCTAATGGATACCTCTACATTTCGAGGGACACGACCTTTTAATCGAAGGCAACCAAGAGGGGTGTACCCTAAGGGTGAGTGCGTGCAAGTGTGTCGTATTCGATTATATTTTATCTTGTTTTAATGTGATCTAACGTTTAATTCGTTCTTACCATACATGCCCTAATTTAAACATACATCTAACACAATATATAAAATACAGGAATTTAAAAGTGCAGAAACATAAAGATATTCACTATGATATTTACATTTTTTCACCTATGTACATTCTAATATCTTAAATAAAATAAATCAATCATGCGCCATACACGGGATTTTGAGATGAGAGAAGAAATCAGGAGAAAGTAAAAAAAACTGGTGCTAAACTAAATTAAATTAAAAAAAACTACTTGATCAATTCCTAAATTTAAAAATTAATTAGTAAGTTATTTAATTAATTAACTAACCTAGATCTATTAAAATAAATTATAAAGAAAATAAAAATCTATGTTTTAAAATTATCAAATCCTAATTTACTAATTTGTTTTAAATTCTAGATATTAATTAAATTCTTTTTTTTGATTTTGGTTAGTGAATTAAAAATCAAACAGCAAAGGAAAAAAACAAAAAAAAATAACAAACAAAGATGAAACAGGGCGCCTGATCCCCTGTGTCTCTTTTTTGTGTGCCTACGGTGAGCCTTCATCTCAATCTGTTAGATCCACGTCCGTTGAAATCCAAGGGTTGGATTTGAAGGTACATCAAAAGCTGCGCATGGGCTCAAGCACATCTGATCTGGGAGTTGCTATTCATTAAGAAAATAAAAGAAGAAAATTGGTCAGCGTGAGGATCGAACCCACGCACGCATTGTCAATGGCCCTTGCCTCATTACCAACCCTGTCATGAGGTTATCTTGTTTAATAACTGAATACAAAGTAATAAATAAAAAAAGGTGAATCAATGGGATCCCACGCGCGGCCAATCAGATTTCAGATTCGTGGATGACTTTTTGACCGACCAAAGAAACTCAGTGACACGCGTGTCTTCTTCAACCTCTTCACCTTTAAAACCTGCACATAATTTAGCAACAAAAGAAACTCGAATTTGCTACGGTTTCTGCATATATATTCCGTAGCAATCATCAATAATTTTCCAGCCTGCGAAATTCAATTAATAAAATCAAAAGGGCAACCCAGGACTAATAAACAAGGGCCGATAAACGCAATGGTGGGGTTATTTTGGCATGGCATGGACTCTATCACGAAGAACGAACGTGAATGGTGGTCATGCCCTAACCATGGCACTTTCGTGTTCTTGCGGCCATGCTTGGTTTTAAGGGTTCCACTTCCTCTTAAACATCACAGCAAACATATAAAACATTATAATTGATTAATATTCATAAAAACATGATAAACGAAAGTAACATGCATGGAAGTAAAATGAATATGAAACCAACACTCTACACATCATGGGGCTGTATTAATCATCCATTAGCAACCTATGTTACCTGTTGAAGAGATTGTGATGGTTATTTGGACCTGAGAGAGGCTGCCACGAAGAACACGATTTGCATTTTTTCTTTTTTTTCGTGAGGTTTTGGTAGTCACTTGGAGGCCAGGGTTCGTGAGTGATGAGGCTACAATGTTGTGTTTATATAGTAGATAAAATTAGGGTTGAAAAGGAATGGAAAGAATCAAGTTTTAAATGAAAGAAATATTTGATTTTTAAGAAAAATATGAAACTTTCCAATTCAATCTCCCATCTATTTTCCACACTTTTTCTCACGTTCAAATTGGCTTTGTTGAGTGAACTTGGACATATTTTCATAAATGGAAAGTTTGGTATGATTTTATTTTATTTTATTTTGATTTTATTTGATTTATTTTGATTTAATGTGAATAAAACCAAAAATAAATGAAATAATATCATAAAATAAATAAAACTTAGATCTTGGGCCCTTTATGAGTTTAAAATTTCGTGGATGATTCAAGAATTATGGCCCATTACCCAAAAATATAAATTTCATCACTTAGGTTTTTGCGCCTTTCTTGAAAATCGCCCACCTTGTACCAATCATATCTCCCTCATTTTTTTATCACATGAAGGTGTTTTTGTACATTTTGGAAAGCTCAAAGAGTCTTCTAAAAGATGCTTTTGGTTTCACCTTTATTGAACTTACCATGCTCATTTACCATCCTTTGAGAAAAAACGTCTTTTTGTTGACTTTCAAAGGGACCTATAATGTATTAGCCTGTATCTTTCAACTGGTGCATTTCTTAACCTTGGGCCTAACATAAAAGTTGTAGAGAATTGAATTTCCTTGAGAATAGGCTTTGGTTGGGCAATTTTTGATGAACTATGCGAGAGTTATGATCGGTCAAAGTTCGGTTGACTTTCCCTTTAAAACCCTAATTTAGTAACTTCTTCCTTTGATGGTTTTGGACCTTTTTCTTGATGAATCATGATCAAATTTTGATCAAATGATGAATATAACATAGAAATGTTGATGTTGCCCAAAAATCGGGAGTTTTGACTGTATTTTGACCATAATTGACTTCTAGTTCAAAGATAGTCGACTGTTGATCGTTTGAGCGTTTAGATGAACAATCCTGTGGATCAAGGCTTGAAATTTGTCATGAGGGTCCTTTGAGGTACATGAGAGGCCATGGTGCCCATTTGGGGTCTCAGCCTTTGATTATCTCTGAGAAAGAATCAAACCCTAGTTGGAGGATAGTTGATTAGGAGAGGGTGTCTTTGAACATTGTACCTTGATTTGACTTATGAATAGGAGAAATAGTATGGGCAAATTTTGGGGTATAACAATATTCAAAGAAACTTGAAATTCGAATTTTAAGTTTCAGTCAATTTCAATACAAACTAAACATTCAAACATCATCTCTGAGCTTCACTGAAACTATTCCAATCAATTGCAAGTCTTAAACCTCATTGAATCGAGCTACACAGGTCACGATTTGCTCAAACAAAAACCAACTCATATCTGATCATACACGCACATTTAACAAGATGTAGACATATATTTGTGTTTAGATTGGTGCTCTGGTCGTTTCTGGAGCTTTAATTAAGTTTTAATGACCGTTTGCACAAAACCACCATTTTAGGGTTTCTAAGCTCAAATTTAGGGTTCTTCATTAGAGCCAAAATTAAACCAAATTAAGGGCATGGTTACATTCAGTGGAACAAGACGAATTTAATGGTCCTATCACGCCTGATTTCTATGCTTGTTTACACCTATTCGCTATTTTGCAGGGATGAGTTTAATCTATTACAGCGCTTCTAGCCAGAAAGCGCTGTTAAAAGTGGTGTCTGGAGGTTGAAGATGATGCGTGTCCTCACCCCATTGGCCAGCCAGCGCGCGCGTTCTTTTAAATTTTCCTCTAATCAAGTGTTTTGCAGGTATACTGATTGCCATGCGCCTCAAAATCTGAGCCTTCTAATCCACTTTCCATCCAATCCAACGCGCCAGATCATGCATGAACATCATACTCCCTCATAATCAACCACATCTGATTAGTATCCTTTTATTTTTTATTTCTATTTTAATTTCTTTGCAAAATTAATTAAAAATAGTTTAAAAAAATCCAAAAAATACACAAAAAATATTTTTAAGCTTCTAAAATAATATATTATTTTCTGAAATAAAAATATTTTATTTTTCTTCATAATTCCAATATTTTGCATAATTAATTAGTATATATTTATATATTTGCTTTTTAATTATTTTCAACCAATCAAAAAAAATCATAAAAAAAATTGTTCTTTATATGAAATATTGTTTATATATTATAAACTAATTTTGTACATATTTAGGATAATTTTCTCTTTAAGTTTTAATTATTTGTATAATTATTTGCATAATTATGTCTTAAATAACTTAATAAACTTCAAATCAATTTCAAAAATTCCAAAAAAAATTAGTTTTGTTTTAAAATTAATTAACAAGCACATTTGAACATATTTTTAAGCTTAATTTCTAGGTTTAAATTTATTTTCTTTTTCTCATTTTAATTTAATTAATTATGGATTAATTTTAAATTAAAATCAATCATCAAAAAAAACCAAAAACATGCATTTCTCTATTTATCTTATTGCAATTTAAATTCCTAGATAAATGTATAGGTTGTCCAAATCATGTAAATAGGCTTAGTTTACATTTCCTGCACAATCGATGTAATAGCGTAGATTTACTTTTCGCACTTTACATTTCCGCATTTTAATTTCCAGCAAATATAAACTGCGTGCATGTCAAAGATAAAATTGAACCGTTAGATCACTAACTTCAAAGATAAAATATCTGAATCCAATCACAATCACACTTGCACCTTTTAAGGTAATCCCTTCTCATTCTTTTCAAAATCAAAGTCAAAATTCTACTGTTTCGAGTACAAAATCGAACCTTTTGTTTGTATCCGGTGAAAGGATAGATTTTTAAAGGAAATAGGATAAAGACCTTACAACTCGGGGTAGACCTCCTAGTTTGCTTGCTCAAATCAAAACAAACAAAATTCTCATACACTGTTGTTTTTCAAAACAAAACTTTCCAAAAAGACAATATTTTGTATACATCCAAACACGGATCATTACAAAGTTAACGTTCTTTTCAAAACATCTTTCGAAAGATAAACAAACATTTTGTATACATCTGCACAAGGATCATTACAAATTCAATTTACAAAGGTATTTGAAACCACATATGAGCATTCTAAAGCAATTGAAAAGTGATCGAAAAACAAGTGAGCTAAGTAAACTTAAGAGCCCATGGATAACCATGGATACAAAGGGTGCTAACACCTTCCCTTTGTATAACCTACCCCCTTACCCAGAATTTTTTAAAGGTCTTTTTTCTGTTTCTTTTATAAACCTTTCCTTAATTGGATAAAATAAAAGGTCGGTGGCGACTCTGTGAATTTTCAAAAATGCGAAAGCATAAGCGATAAAAAAGAGTCAGTTCATGTATCTCTCCCGCTCGGAGGTATGGCCCGAAAAACGGAGGTCCACAGAACTGGCGACTCTGCTGGGGAGTCACTTTCAAAAAACAAAATGTTTTCTAAAGGGGTTACCTTAAGAGAATAGGTCACTGCGATGTTTTCAATTGTTTGACTTGATTGCTCTATTTTTCAAAGGTTTGTTTGGGTATTTTGCTTGTGTGAAAGATTCTAACCCGAATCTCGAGATACCTTAAGTATATGACAATATACCAAGGAAACTGTACGTCATGTACCGACACGGTTGATCTGGTAGTCATCGTTAGTGCGATACTTTGGTTTATACTGATGTCCCTTGAAAACGATCAAGGAGTATATTAGGCTTCCGAAATGTCATTAAACACTAATTTGTCTTAGAACCTTTTTAGTTGAACTTGACTTATGGCCTATTAAGTGGCTAGCTTTGAAATTGATCGAAGTTAGTTATCCTCGAGGAATATTTTGATCGGCCGCTCGAGCGCCGTGTTGAGATGTTACTTCCAAGGATCATAGAACCCGAATACTATTCTAGGACAGGTTTTAACCAACTCAACTTCAGTGGGGAGGGTATCACCTATCAGCTCCATGCAAGCCTTTAAACCTAAGGCTATTGTTTGATTTGTTTTTGTGTGCCACATGTTTGCATCATAAGCATATCATTTTCTCACAAAACACTTCAAGGATCAAAGAGTTTACCTTTGTTTTTGCAGGTAATGGATTCCGCCACTCGAGATTACATCCGAATCAACATCTCAACGGTACCATCTGAACTAAAAGACATAGTGTCAGAATTCCCCAGGAAATCTCAATTCACCGAAAGGCATGGTCACCTACTCCATTTGGTTACCTCAAAATTTGAAGAAGACATGATATGGGTCCTGTTCCAGTTCTTTGACCCTGAACATCATTGCCTTACCTTTCCTGATTACCAGTTGGTACCCACTTTGGAAGAATTCTCTGAACTAATCGGATTACCTGTTCGAAATCAATTACCTTTCACTGGTTTAGAAAGGATTCCAAAACCTGAAGTCATTGCTGCTGCTTTACATCTGCGAAAATCAGAAATCGAGTCCAATTGGGAAACAAAGAGTGGAGTTAAGGTTTTGCTTGCTAAGTTCTTAATGGAAAAGGCTCGACTACTGCTAGAAAACAAAAGTTATCCAGCTTTTGAGGAGGTTATGGCCCTTTTGATCTATGGGTTGGTTTTATTCCCAAATCCCGACCAGTTCATAAGTGTACACATCATCAACCTTTTCCTAATCCGTAACCCGGTACCAACATTGCTGGGAGACATTCTACATTCTCTACACACTCGTACCATGAAGAAACGAGGAACTCTCATGTGCTGTATACCACTACTGGCTAGGTGGTTTACATTTCATCTTCCCCGATCGGTGTTGAGAAATGAACAAAGAATGCAATGGTCTCGCAGGATTATGTCTTTGTCTCATTCAGATATCCGGTGGAACAACTTCTTTCAAAGAGACATTACTATCATTGATCATTGTGGAGAGTACCCTAATGTGCCACTCTTTGGCATCAAAGGAGGCATCACTTACAATCCCTCTTTAGCTATACGCCAATTCGGATATGCAAGGAGCAACGGTCCTCATGACATGATTATCCGTGGTATTGTGTTTGATTACGAGAATGATTCTCATAGACACCGACGAAGGTTCATACATGCATGGGACAGTGTCTATAGAATAGAAAGCAAAACTTTGGGGCAATGGAACTCTATCCCTATGGAACCTTACCTCAGATGGGTCCGCACTCATGCTCAGAAACTCATTATGCCATATCCCGCCATTCTACCTGTGACTATTGAGCCAGAGGTCGAAGGAGACGAACCCCGCGTTATTCTACACCCGGATATACCAACTGACCTAGAAGAGTTGCAAAAATCTTGGGTTCAACTAAAAGAGGAAAGAGACACCTTCAAAGCACACTGTCAGGACTATGAGAGAAGGATATTGGAGCTCACCGGACAGCTTCAAGAAGAACAGCAGATCAACACATTCCTGGGGGCAAAGAGAAAGCGTCCATGGGAGACCTGAAGGATCATTTATTTTATTTCTGTCTTGTAAGCCCAAATGAGGCAAAGAAAAAAAGAGAATAAATTGATTAAGTAATGTTTGTTTCTTCTTTGTTTTAACAAATCTAAACTCTAAGATCCTTGAAAACATTGCACACACATTTCATTCATATACATTGCACACACATCGCATTCATATACATTGCATCCATTCATACACATTGCATAACAGGTTCACATGACGGATTTCTCATCTCCTCGCTGTTTATTTCAGTCAGAAGAGATGGAATCTGAGACAAGCATCAAGAACCTCGAAGCACGGAATGCCCAAGTTCAAGTGGCAATTCTGGAACTGGCAAAGGGGCAACAAGAATTGAAAGCCCTGATAATCAAGAAGAAAAGGAAGCCCAAAGGATCTGTAGGCTTGAGTCACCTGAAAAGGAAGATCAAAATCCCAGTCAAAAAGTTCAAAAAGCCACCGATCCCTGAAACAGTCGGTGATGATGAACAAGGAGACAATCACAGCAACCAGGGTTCTGCTAAACCCTCTCTCTCTTCCAATGAAGAAGATGATCATTCTGGGGACGAACCGGATGATGACAAGTACCAACAGCTGGAAGAACGTATGAAAGCTATGGAGATACAAAAAATACCTGGCTTAGATTTCAATGATCTGGGACTCATCTCGGATGTTGTTATCCCTCCAAAATTCAAAGTTCCTGTCTTTGCAAAATACGATGGAGTTTCTTGCCCAAAACTACATCTGAGATCCTATGTGAGGAAGATACAACCTCATACAACAGATAACAAATTGTGGATTCACTTCTTCCAAGAAAGTCTGTCGGGTACACAACTCGAGTGGTACTACCAGCTGGAAAATACCAAGGTTCATACTTGGGAAGAATTAGCTGCTGCTTTTTACAAACAGCACCAATACAATGTTGATCTTGCGCCAACCCGTACTCAACTAAGGGGCATGTCTATGGGACCAAAAGAAAGTTTCAAAGGATATGCACAAAAGTGGAGAGATATGGCTGGAAGGGTTCAACCACCCTTATCTGATCGCGAACTAGTCGACATGTTCATGGGCACTTTAACTGACCCTTTCTATAGCCATTTGCTGGGAAGCTCATCATCGGGTTTCACTGACCTGATACTGACCGGAGAACGTGTCGAAAGTGGCATTCAAAATGGAAAAATTCAAATAGGTTCCTCCTCTGGTACTACAAAAAGGCCCATCAGCGGGAGAAATGAGGTCAATGCAACACAAATTCAGAAAAGTCGCAAAAGTGAGCAGCATCAATCTGTAGGGGCAGTTCTGATCTCCGCATCTGCACCTCAAAAAGATCAGCAGCCAAAATATACGCATCGACCAGATGCACCAAGAAGAAATTTCACCAGAATCAACATGCCAATCTCTCAGGCATTGCAGCACTTGCTAAAAGCAGATCTGATCACATTAAAAGGTCCTCCAAAGAATGTCAACACTTCCTCTCCGAATTATCGCCCTGATGCGACATGTGCCTATCACTCAAACTGTCCAGGACATGACGCAGATCACTGCTGGGCCTTGAAAAATAAAATACAAGATATGATAGATGCTGGGGAAATTGAGTTCGATCCTCCAGAAACTCCAAATGTCATCACTGCACCTATGCCAAAGCATGACAAAACTGTTAACGCTATCCTGGACACTGTTTACATCTATGATGTGAACGAATTATCAACTCCACTCTGCGAAGTCAAAGGAAAGCTAATCCAAGCCGGTTACTTTCCAGGGTGTGACCCTGACTGCTTTTATTGCTCATACCTGCCCAATGGTTGTGAAAATCTAAGAATGGGAATTCAAAAGTGGATGGATCGCCGTATCATTATGTTTGAGAGGCTCCCTTCTATGGACGTGCTGTGCGAAGTCTTTGCAAACGGGATGAGAATAGAGGATGCCTCAGTGATATCCAGCTTACCATTCAAAATCTCTGCCAAGGCTCCATTCAAAATTTCTGCTACACTCAAAGTGGCATCAGTAGTCATTGCTAGTCCAACTCCATTTCCATACTCCTCAGACAAAGCTGTCCCATGGGGATACGACACTAATGTTTATGTTCATAGAGTTAAGCAGGGTACCTCGACTGAAGAGGCCGCAAAGTTAACTACTCCAACTGTGGGTAATATTGTGGGTACCAGCAAGATCACGAGAAGTGGAAGAATCTTTTCACCAGAAATTTCTCCAAATGTTGCTGCTGGTCCAGTCCGAGTCCCAGTTCCTAATCAAGATAACAGCGCTCGAGGCAAAGAGCCACAAGTTGAACAAGTTCAAACCCCGGTGGAGATCACTGCTGAGGATCCATCAAAGCAAGAAATGGAGGAAATATTGAAAATCATCTGCAAGAGTGATTACAATATTGTTGAGCAACTAGGGCACACCGCTTCAAAAATCTCAATGCTATCTCTGCTAAAATATTCAGAAGCTCATGCCAAAGCTCTGATGAAGTTCCTTAAAGCTGCGCATGTGCCTCAAGAGATCTCAGTCGACCAATTTGAGAATTGTGTTGCCAATCTAACCGTGAACAATGGTCTCGGTTTCTCTGATGTGGATCTAACCCCTGCTGGAAAAAATCACAACAAAGCCCTACATATCTCCATTGAATGTAATGGCACCACTCTATCTCATGTGCTAGTAGATAACGGTTCTTCTTTGAACGTGTTACCGAAAACAGTACTAGAAAAGCTTGACTTCGAAGGAATTGTGTTACAACCAAGTGATGTTGTGGTAAGAGCCTTTGACGGGTCAACAAGAACGGTATACGGAAAAGTGAATCTCCCAATCAGGGTGGGTTCTCAAATCTTCGATTCTATCTTTTACGTAATGGAAATTCACCCAGCCTACTCCTGTTTACTTGGACGCCCTTGGATACATGGGGCAAACGCTGTAACTTCTACCCTGCATCAGAAGTTAAAATATCCAGTAAAAGGAAAGATTGTCACAGTTTATGGCGAAGAGGAATATGTGGTTAGTCACCTAAGCAATTCCAAATATGTTGAGTTGGAGGACGAATTCATCGAAACTCCATGCCAATCATTTGAGGTGGTCTCCCCAGATGTCTCTACCACCAAGCATATTCTTGCTACTCCAACTACAACTATGGCTTCTCTCAAAGATGCCAAAGCCATGATTGAACAGGGTGATTGCACAGTATGGGGACAGCTTCCCGATATACCCTACAAGTCTGACAAGCTAGGCCTGGGCTATGATAGTGAAGATCAAAAGAATGATCAAGGTCCTCGTTCTGGAGGATTAATGTCACACTTCGTCAGCCAAGAAGTAAACGCTATTGAAGATGAAGGAGTGTTCTTGAACCATATCATTCAGCCATATCCAGATGAGATTCCACCTATTTCCATGGGAATGTGGGATGCTGTGGGAGAACCAAGTGACGGGTATAATTATCAGTATACCGCGCCTCAGAATTCTTATGTTGCTATGGAAGACATTACCCCGACTGGATGGGGTGATCAAATTGAAAATGACGAAAGTTTCACAAGTCCCGTCACTGAGCAATATCAAAATCCACCCAAAGAAGTATGGGACACGCTAGGAGAACCCAGCGGCAAATATGACTATATGGTGAAATATTCCGCTCCTCCGAGCTCACAAATTGCTATGAAGGACATTGTCCCAACTGGACGGGATGAACATTACGATGACAATTTCACTTTTGAAGAAGCCAGGGAAATACCAAATAACGAGGGTTGCTTTCTGTCAGCATACACTCCTCATCAGGATGCACAATTCTCTATTCAAAACATCATCCCGACTGCATGGGACGGCCTTATTGAGCATCTTGCTCAGCCAGCAGAGATATCTCAGCCTGGGCTCTCGTATCCAGCAGAGTATATCACTTATCCCGAAGGATCACCGGCTCATTTTCCCACTAATGAAATCAATGCTGTGGAAGATGAAGAAGACAACTGCAACTGGAACAGCTGGATACTCCCTGCTCACAACAGTGGATTGAACAACTGGAAAGCTGAGGATGTGATCTCCTTTGACCAGGAGTAAATGCCATTTCCTGTTTTCTTTGTGTATATTGTGCAAAGATAAAAATGGTTCCTGAACAATCGAACCATGAGCCTGAAAGCCGTGTGCCTTGCCCAAAGCACACTGGCCCTTCTATAAGGGCTTATCATATCATGATCATGTGCATTCAATAAAATCATGGGACGCTTGCATATTTAAAATTTTGTGATCCTTTTTCTTTCTTTCTTCGCTTTCAAATAGCTATGTTTTTTCTTCACACACACTCACATAACTAACATGCAGATTCACATACACTCTGGATCCAGTCAACAACGATTCTGCTATTGCCCGTCATGACTTTGAAAGTCCGATCTACCAAACTGAGGACGAAAGTGAGGAAGATTGTGAAGTGCCAAGAGAAATTGCAAGGCTGCTAGAACAAGAAGACAAGGCCATACAGCCTCACGAGGAGCCAATTGAGGTCATCAACTTGGGCAGCAACGAAGAAAAGAAAGAAGTCAAAATAGGGGTTGATTTAGAACACAGCATCAAGCAAAGACTGATTCAAATGCTGCGAGACTACGTCGAGATATTCGCCTGGTCCTATGAAGATATGCCAGGCCTTGACACGGACATTGTAGTTCATCGCCTGCCAATCAAAGAAGGTAGCACTCCAGTCAAACAGAAACTACGAAGGAGTAGGCCTGATATGTCAAAAAAGATCAAAGACGAGGTTGAAAAACAGTTCAATGCCGGATTCCTAAAAGTTGTAAGTTATCCTCCTTGGATAGCTAACATCGTGCCTGTACCTAAAAAAGACGGGAAAGTCAGAATGTGCGTGGACTACATAGATCTGAACCGGGCAAGCCCCAAAGATGATTTCCCTTTACCACACATCGATGTACTGGTTGACAATACCGCACAATGCAAGGTATTCTCCTTTATGGACGGATTCTCAGGGTACAGTCAAATCAAGATGGCACCCGAAGACATGGAAAAAACAACCTTCACAACACCCTGGGGAACCTTTTGTTACAAAGTAATGCCCTTTGGTCTGAAAAACGCAGGAGCAACCTATCAACGTGCAATGGTAGCGCTATTTCATGATATGATTCATCAAGAAATAGAGGTGTATGTCGATGACATGATTGCAAAATCCAACACCGAGGAAGAACATCTGGGTCATTTACACAAGTTGTTTGACAGACTCAAGAAATACAAGTTGCGACTGAACCCAAATAATTGTACCTTTGGAGTAAGATCCGGCAAACTCTTAGGTTTCATCGTCAGCAGCAAAGGTATTGAGGTTGATCCCGCCAAGGTTAAAGCCATTCAAGAAATGCCTATACCTCGTACCGAGAAACAAGTCAGAGGATTCTTGGGACGTCTAAATTACATCGCCCGATTTATTGCCCACATGACTACTACTTGTGTGCCGATCTTCAAACTGTTGAAGAAAGATCAAGTGGAAAGGTGGAATGACAAATGGCAGTTAGCCTTTGACAAAATCAAAGAATATCTCCAAAAATCTCCAATCTTGTTGCCACCTGTGGAAGGCAGACCTCTGATAATGTACCTAACTGTGTTAGAAGACTCAATGGGGTGTGTACTAGGACAATATGACGAATCCGGCCGAAAGGAGCACGCAATCTACTATCTTAGCAAAAAGTTTACCGATTGTGAAACAAGATACTCACTACTCGAAAAAACTTGTTGTGCCTTAGTTGGGCGGCTCGCCGACTAAGACAGTACATGCTAAATCACACCACTTTCCTAATATCCAAGATGGATCCCATCAAATACGTGTTCGAAAAACCTACTCTCTCTGGAAGAATAGCGAGATGGCAAATGATTGTCATACCCCAAATTTGTCCTACCCCTAATCTCTAACTGGCTTAGGCTTTGCATTTCATGTACATATCCCTTCATTTAGGCCATCTAACATTCATACATTCATTAATCAAATAACTTTGCATTGGATCAAGGATCTTGGAAGCTAGGGTTTTATATGGTCCATCATGGTGTGCTTTTTCTCCTAAAGTTACAAGGTGTTCCTCTATGAAGATTCGCCAAGGACAAAGAAGAATATGGGTCTTATATGTGGTGTCTGCAATCGTTAATTCGACTGAGATTCATCGGATTTCATGTAGATATGTTCTTATACGCCTCAATTCTTATCTTCTTCAAGAATTCTTCAAGGAATTACTGATATGGTGGGTTAAAATGCAAGGACAACGGCAGGAGAGGTTGACTTGTTCATTTATCTTGATCAACACAACTTTTGGGCTCGCATCATGTACTTAGTACTTCAATTGCGGATTAATTGAGATCTCGAGAATTAATGATTCAAGACTTGCCGTCGAAATTTGAAAGTGAAGGTTTATTAAGTGGACTTGAGTTTATTCATTAAAAATTGAAGTGGATTTGCGTAAATAAATAAAAAAAGAGAGTAATCGGAAGTGCTCGGTATACTCGTTACAAGACTAAGGTGTGCATGATTATTCACCGAAAAGATTTCAAGCCTAAGTCATGTGGACACCAACCACCATTCAAGGGTCCGAATTATACTATCAAATTCCGATTCATAGTAACCATGGTAAATTTCATTACACAACTCCAATTCATGCTACATAATATTCACACAAAAAAAAGGGTCCACATTCAATTCATATTCAAGAAGCCCTTCATTACAATTCCAAGCCATAAAGAGGTTATACATTCACAATTGCCCATGGAAAAATCTAGTTCCATTCAAGAATAATTTTATTATGCATACAAGAGGCTATTTACAAGGAGATCTCATGTTACAAGTTACAGAATCCAAAAGAGAATATTTCAGTGCAGGTTTCAAGACAACCCACTTTAAAACCCAACCTTAAATTATCATTAGACATGTGAGGAAAACCAGATAGAAAGTTATACAAATCATCCTGCCGCCATGATCGCCGTGCCTCCGTGACTGCCATGTTGCCAAGCCGTGTCTCAGTCTCATCCCAAACCTTCAAAATCAAGTCCATTGATCAGTCAAATTTACCAAGCCATAGATTCCATTTACATCACATGCTACTGTCAAGCCAAACCTTTCCACATCTAACCTGCATCAAAACGAATACCACATATTAGTTCCAAGGCAGTTTCAAATCTATAAGTTTCATGTGCAAATGCAAACACCATACAATTGAGATTTGTGCCAATTCAACCCGCCCTGTACCAAGAGGACCAATATCAGCTTACAACACAGAAGCACAACCACAAAAGTAAGTTCAGCGACTCAACTTACAACCTGCCACCAACACAAACCAGAATTTCAAGCATAACAACATGTCCAAAAAAAGATATAACAGAACTGAGAAATCAGAAGAAAAGGAGGAGGGGATTTATAACAGAGCGAATAGAAAAGTTTCATAAGAGAAGTAACAGAAAACTAACCTGTAACTGAATCGTAACAAACTCATCTTCAAGGGCTCAACACTCACCATAACAGAATATCCAAACATCTCTTAACCTTCTAACTAATTTTGCAACTAACATAACTGACTCATAACTCCCTAACCGATTCAGTTAATGCCTAACCCAACCAACCTATAACTAACCTTCAAAAACAGTTACAAAAGGGGAACCATTCCTCACTCTCTTCATCTTCACCATCTCCAAATCTCAGAACAAAATCATCTCGCGAAACTCACCACAACATCACCTTCTTCATCACCTTCCGAATCACCTTCTTCACCATCAACACACTCACTCCATAATCACCACATTCTTCAATTCTCATCTGCACTCACCAACAGAAAATCCTCACCACTCGGCTCGCTGATTCAATCACCAAAGAAAAATTCAGAAGAAAAGAATTAGAAAACTAACAGAAATCAGAAGAAAATCGTAACACTGAACTCACCTCTAACCGCCTTCAACCCTCACTCTGAACAGAGAACCTTGCTCTTCATACTCATAGCAACCTTCGTCTCCATCAGTGCTTCACGCCATACTCTTCTTGAATCGAATTCTCCATCAAGAATCACCATTACAATAATTCAAACTTCAATCATCTTCAGCTCTTCTCTACAGCAACAATCACGTTCATCATCATCTTCCAACTTCAACAACATCATCATCTCCAATCCATCATCTGAGTCGCCTCTGCATTCATCGTCATCGCTCCGCGTGTAACAACTTCGACGATTTGCGTATCAACGAGAGGTGTGAATCGGAGACGAGCTGAGTGAGATCGATGTGAAGAGAAATGGATCCGGAGAAGTTATCAAGAGAGGTGGGACTTCGAATCGAGGGAGAGAACTGAGATCGGAACAGAACGGAGAAGGAGCTCCGCCGCGCCACCATCGTAATACAATCGGAGGGAAGGAGGTTGCGCCGCCGAGAGCTTGTTTGAGAGAAGAGGGAAAAGAACGTGAATGCCAAAGGTCACAATTTCTTGACCTAATTCCTTTTATTCCAATAATATGCATTAACGTTGAGTTTGATTTAGGGTAATTAGCGTCTAATCTGTTTATTAATGGTGGTTAATTTGGATTAATTGCAACCATACAAAAAATCTGAGTGTCGATTAATTGAGATTTAAAATGTGGATAATTGGATTAGTTTGCTTGGGCTTGCTATACATGGATTCGCAACATACACCTCCTACGAGCCCAGCACCACCATTTTTGAAACAAAGAAATCTGAACAAAAACTAGTCTTGGGCCTAGCGCTGTTCTTGCTAGCCACACCCCTATTCTGGGCCCAAGCAACCATTAGTACAAAACTCAGTTCAAAGCTTTTACTAATACACCCCTGCTTGCTCTAATTTTCTTTTATTTCAATTTTGTTTCACTACTAACTTTTAATTCATAAACTAGTTTTAATTGAAATAAAAAACCAATAAAAATATTTTTTTAGATAGTTTTATGTATGTACATAATTGTGATATTTTTTGTAGATTTTTAGAAACTAGTTTGCTATTTTAAATAAATCATTTACTTTGGTATGTTCATGTTCCTTTCGGTTTTGATAGATTCCGCAAAGTAATTTCGTTTAACACCTTAGGATCAGAATTTAATCACCATTTTTTGTAGGGTTACTATAGACTAATCCATGATAATGTGTATAAAAAATGAATTCCTAATTCTTTGTTTTGATTGGTATTTGGTTAGGGTTGTTTGACTCGATTAACATGCGTTTTTAATAGATGTTTGTGACGTTTGTGCTTTCAAATTAAAATACATTCATGAAATAATGTTGGTTCCTTTTGTACATATAATTAGGGATGTCTAGAGGTCCTAAAACCTGGAATTGAAAATTTTAAATCATGTTTTCCTATTTTACCCGATTTTTCTTTATCACATGTAAATAACTTGTTTTTTGTTGACGATTGCACCGTAACTCGTACAAATGACCCGTAATTTTGTGTGAAACTTCTTGGCATGATTTTGTGGTTGTTTAGGCATCTAGTAAAGGCTATTTGCTACTGACTTGTACCATTTGATTGCATGTTTCTAACTTCATTCGCAATTTGAAACCGTTTAGCTAGTATTAACCTAGTGTTGTCTAGTTTCGGTTAGAGTTTTGTATTGTTTCATGCTAATCGACTAATATAGATTAACATAGGATATTGGAACTAAATGAATGAGTTTGCTACTGACTTCAAGCTTAGACCATGTGTTCACTTGTTTTTGTTTTGATTAATTGAGGTTTGTCCGCTAATTGGTAAGTAACAATGCATGTGATGCTTTGACGACTTCTTGTGGATGTTTTTGTAGGGTACCGTGATACTTTTGTATTTGATTTGGGACATTCAATCCCATGCTTTGCTACTGACTTGGAGCTTCCTTCTCTTGTTTCCATGCTTAGCCTCTCGTTTCTTACTTTGATTTTGATTACATCTTGCTATTACTTGCCTTGCTCCCTTAGACTCTTCCTTCTTTGTTAAGAGGAATTGAGATAGGATAGTTATCCTTGACCTTAGGGCCACTTGTAGATTAGAATAACATAAATTAGAGAATAGGTTAGTTCCCTCTTGCATTCTTTTTTCTTTTTCAACTTTTAAAATGCTTAATAAAAGGAAGATGCGAATCACATTAAGAAAGTGATAGAGAAATGAGTGGGATTCATTCCCTAATCTATTTCTCAATCACTTAGTGGCATAGAAACGAGTGGGATTCATTCCCTAATCTGTTTCTCGATCACTACTTAATGGGAGAGAAACGAGTGGGATTCATTCCCTAATTTGTTTCTCAAACATTAATTAATGGGAGAGAAATGAGTAAGATTCATTCTCTAATCTGTTTCTCAAACATTACATAATGGGATGGAAGTGAGTGGGATTCATTCCCTAATCTGCTCCTCGATCATTATACATTTTATATGATTCGAATCGTGAAGTAAATTCCCTTAAAAAAATACACAACAAAAAACACTTTAAAACATCTAACAATGGTTCAGACTAAAGCAAAGTAGAGAAAGTGGTGAGTGGCCCGGTATTGGGAACTGTTCATCACTCATCTACCCTAAAAGACACAAACCAATCTCTTTCTTCTTCTTAAAGGGCACCGTTATCTCCGTTCCATTGCATCCTAGGTTGTCCCCTTGTGCAAGAACGCGAGCGTTAACTCCGCCCAACTAAAAAACACAAAAACAAACAGAAAATCTTTAGCCGAGCTACGGTAACTCTGATTCCTGAAAAGGATACGTAGGCAGCGGGGTAGGGCCCGTGCGAGTACAATTCTTTATTTTCCCTACATTCTGCATTCATTTCGCATATAGACATAGACATAGTTAGACACCCTTTAGATAGAAACAAACATAGGTGGATACCATCGAGTACGATGGGCGTGAGGGGTGCTAACACCTTCCCCTTGCGTAACCGACTCCCGTACCTTGATTCTCTGGTCGCAAGACCCTGTTCCTTCCTTTGTTAGGTTTTCTGATATTCCTTTCCCTTATGGGATAGATATATTGGTGGCGACTCTGTTCATTTTTCGCGAGCGTGCGACAGCTGGCGACTCTGCTGGGGATGTTGCTAGACCTGTTGCTGGTCCATCCTTAGTGAGTCGATCCTAGCCTGCGTTTGTTTGTTTATTTACTGGGTGTTTATTTGTTTTTATGTCTATACCTTGTATATATGTTTGCATGTTTACTTTTCTGCTTGCATATCATGTTTATTTCTGTTTGCACATCATGCATATGGATTATAGTCTGTGTTCCTTGGGGTCTTCTGTTCTGTTTTGCAGGTTGGGTGGGATGTTTTATGAGGTAAAAGGCCCATTACCCAGGCCAGAGTGACACATAGGATATCTAGGATAGAGTGGATAGTCATGACGCCAACAGAATGTCAGGTTCTGTTGATTGCGATCATGAGACCCACGACCAGTCGAGGTTCAAATGAGATACCGTTGTTGGCATGTATTTGCGACAATGATGGTGTTTCAGGAGAACTGATAACGCTGGAAGCCATTGACCTACCTTGACCTAGATTCACCTGTGAGTGGGTGGGATATACATGACAGGTACCGTTGGTGACTATTCTGTTCTGTTGGTGACTATTGGTTTTCCTGGTATTCAGAAAGGTGTCGGACCTTTGATCCTGTGACATTTGACCTGTATCAGTTATTCAGAGGATTGTACAGTGGTTACCAAGATTATATGGACCGTGGATCCCATGATTTTGCATTACATAACATCATTGCTTTATCCACTCCATTTATGAAAGATCCTAAAGTCTATTTCCAAAAAAAAAGAGAAAAGAAAAGAAAAGATATGTAAAAGAAAAGGAAATAGAAAAGCAAAAAAGGAAAGAAAAGATATTCTATACAAAAAAAGGAAGCTTTAATTCCAAAAAAAAAAAAAAAAAAAAAAAAAAAAAAAATGATAGTGTGTGAAAAGACTTTAGGATCTCTCATAAATGAAACATGCATTCATACTATCATGCATTTCATGGTTCTTTCAAAGACTTATGGGACCATTTCTATTCAGATTCCAAGATCAACAACAGATTTGACTTCTCACCGCCACAACTCCAAGATCAACTATGGAACAACTCCGTGAAGAAATGGATGAGATGAGGGAACAAATGGGTCATCTTATGTTGGAGATGAGAGACTTGGTCCGTAATCAGGATACACTAAAAGAGGAGAATAGTCAGTTGAAGACTCAATTGAGCTTGGTCATGGAAGTTCTGAAGACGGTATTAAGGAAGGAAGGTGATGTTGTTCCTGTTGCTGCAACAGAAGTTGTTGATTCCTTCTCCCCAATAGGATCTTTTTTCACTCATGAAATGCCTCAGGGAGCCCTCCCTCAATTTCAAATGTCGTTACCTCCACGTCAATCTGTTCATGTCCCAAGAATGAATCAAGGAGGCCAAACGTGTGGGAAAAAGCCTAAGATACCTCAGAGGCTTATCAATCCAATCCCGATACCTTATGCTCAGTTACTTCCTCTCCTGTTGGAACTTCAGTTGATTGAGCTACGAGATTTGGCTACGCCTGAAAAGCTTCCCCCCAATTTTGATGCCAATGCTCGGTGCGAGTTCCATTCTGGGGCACCTGGTCATGATGTTGAGAATTGTAGGGCGATGAAACATCAAGTTCAAGATCTCATTGACTCAAAAGTGATTTTGTTCACCCCCGAAGGTATGATTGTTCAAGGCAATAAGGTTCCGTATGTGGTGGAAGGAAATGTTGATCCATACTCCTATGCCGGATCTACTTCAAATCAGAAGCACAATGCACCATCCCGGATTCCAGATCTTCCACTTTATCAATCTCCGATTGTTTCACAACCAAGTCAAAAGGGGAAAACACCTGAGCAGATTGAGTATTTGAATCATCAACAACCCCACGTGATCCAACCACACCTGGTTCAGTATTCGCCCCAAAAGCAATATGTTCCACATCAACAAAGCCATCTGAATCAGTATCCACCTAGAAGTAATTTGGGACGAAGAAATGCTCCTTTGGACCAAATTCCTATGACATACAGTAAACTTCTGCCGTATCTGGTTCATAGCTCATTGGTGGTTCCCAAATCTCTGAAGCCTCCGCCACGTCCATTTCCACCTGGATATGACCCGAATGTGCAATGTGGGTATCACGCTGGATCAATAGGGCACTCCACTGAAGATTGCAACGCTTTCAAAGCCAAAGTACAAAGATTGATTGACGAGAGGTATATAACCCTTCAAGGAGGAAACATGTGTGTGAATGGATTTCTCTTGCCCGAGTAAGCGCCCGAATTTCAGAAAATCTCAAAAAAAAAAAAAAAAAAAAAAAAGGCAATAAGCCCAGAAGGAGTCAAGTCTCCTCAACTATGGCAATCATCATTTCATTTCCGTATTCTCATTTCAGTACTCCCTATTTTGTTGAAGACTACTTCTTTGTTTGAACTCATTGGTATGATAATAATGAAAGCACCACAAATTCTCGAGCAACTTTGTCAGAATCTTTTCAAAGAGAAATCAAGAATGTTTTGTAGAAGCATCTCTCATTCTCAAGGTTCTTATGCTCAGTTGTATCCGTGGAGGTTGGTTTTTCAGTCGGTGCTTGAATTCTCCTTGCAACAAGTAGCTTCTCTAAGTTTGGTGACTACGCAAGTTTCCTCCATGGATATGTTTGGGGCTCCCGCACGAGGGATAAGCAAGACGTACTCTTATCTTGAGCATTGCCTCACTCGCATTGCTCGAATCCCTAAAGTAAAAAGAAAAAAGAAAAAAGCTTACGACTCATGGGTGACTTCGTTGGAGTTCTCTTTTGAAGTAATCCGAAGTGGTTGGAAGGAAATGAAGAAAGTATTCGAGATCAGCAAGTCCAGACGGAGACGAGGCTCCTCAACAACGACACTCATTTAGTTTATTTACTGCATTCTCGTTTGTAATTTTCCCTTTGTTTGTTTAAGCATTGTTAGCATGTAAAAACTTGTTAATTTCTGAATGAAAATCATAATACATTGTTTATGTTTGTCTTGAAGTAATCCATTCGTTATCACTCATAAAATGTTTTTGGCATTACGATACCAACGTTACTAATCACTTGCTTAGGCAAAAAGCTGAGGGAGAATGATGAAAGATAAAAATGCAAAAATCTCCAATTGTGTGCTTTTGAATAAAACCTTACTGAGGATGTACAGGCATTATTTCAAATCCCCAAACACCGGAGATATAAGGGAGATAGACCCTCGTTAACCCCTTTGAGCCTTGAAGTAGGAGTTTCTTTTCTGATCACAAAAACCCTTATTTTAACCTTGGGGCAGGGTAGTGTTCATTTAACTTGATCGAGTGTTCAAAACTCACCAAAGGAGTATGCATCTAAGGATACAACAAGGGTTATCCTTCAAAGGGCTGAGGAATGTCAAAACCGCAATGATTATCCTTATTCCATCAAGAGGTTAAAAGAGGACGATGCCACAATGGTTATCCCTCATCAATCAGAGAATGAGGCAGTCACAATTTTTCAAACAAATCGAGAGCAACGCAAGATCACACGACTTGTTCAAAAAAGTGAATAAAAAAAAAAGAGAAAGCCCGCTAAGTCAAAAACTTGAAATAAGTGACTTAGGCAAAAGTTAGGGCATACCGCTGGACTCCAAATAAAATTCAAGAGAATTTGTCCAGGCAAAAGTTAGGGAAAGCAGAAGCGAAAAACAAGAATTACAAAATAAAAATCCTTATCAAAAGAACAAAGTCGTGTGATCAGACACCAAAAATGCAAGATGAAGTGACTGCCATGTCCAAAAAACCTCATTGATTCCTCAACCATTCCAAATTCCTTGTGAGGAATGAACACTCATGTCGAGTTAATTGAACCTAGGAATGGAGAACATCATGAAGGGGGTGGGTACCAAATAATTTTGAGCCTAAAATCCTTTGTTTTCTAAAAACCGTGAACCCGGCCAAATTACAACCCTCAAAAGTCCTAATTGAAGTAGGGTTTATTTTGAAAACACACTCCGATGAGATAGCGTTCAACTGACTCCCAATGAAGCAAGACTCCTATCCATGTTGGTATCGTATGCTCGCTTTATCTTCCATATGCAAAAATTGAGGTTGTGTCAAGTAGTGATCCATTCACAAGAGGTCGCAACCTCATCTCAATAAAAAGTTTCTTTAAACTTCAAGACTAACATAGGCTTTGCATTAGAATCATCATTCTTAGAATTAACATTCTTTTGCATACAAATATGTGCTTAACATCAAGGAAATTACCATGGTGAGAATCAGTAAGTAACTTGATCATGTCAAAATACAAGAGACTTGAGAACTCTGAGGAGTAAAAGCTAATCATTTCAAATGTCGACTATCGAGGGGCAGGTCCTCTAAAGAAATCCGTTGGGCACGAACAGTTAATGCTTTCTTTGATTACTTTGAGGGAAAGAATTTGAAGACTCCGTTGAGTGTGGTAAAGTTGTCTCCATGCTTGTTTAACTTCAAAACAATGAAAGCTTGAGGATTCTGACAATATGTACCTAATCAGGGGCAATTGAATCGAGGTTTGACCTCTCAAATTCAGCATATATGGGGAAATCATGTCGATAAATCTCTTCAAGCTTTGATCAATCTGGGGCAATCATGTCGAGGAACCTCTCTTGGTTTCAACCAATCTGGGGCAGTTACGTCGAGATTCGACAAATCTCTCCAAGAACCCTTTAGGGAAAATCCCTCCCTGGGTCATGAAGCTTGGGGCAAAATCTTGTCCCCCCAACCATAGGAGTTTATTTCTCCTGGAACCTTGGTCTCTCCCCAAGCATGGAGTTTATTTCTCCCGAGAGTTTGTTCCATTCCTCAAGTATAGGAGTTTATTTCTCCTAGGAGTTGTTCTACTTCCCTAATCAAGGCTCCTTATCTGGACTTCTCATTCCCAACATGGTGAATCGAAGGAATCTCCTCGAGCTGAAAATCCTTCAGGTAGTGGCACATGGTGAGAAGTCAGAAATCATTCTTCAAATCAAAGAAAAGTACATCTTTCAAATCAAAGTCCAATATCTATTGGCACCTCCGCATGGTCCTTAACACCAAGGGGATTCTCCCTGGTGTTTACATCACTAATGCCTTTATTTGGCATTCTGCATATAGTACTCATTGCATATAACATTACATCCTCAAAAGCGTAGCATGTCCATCAAGATGGAGCATTACGCCATAGAAAAATTCAAACATGCATAACAAAGCATAAGCCAGATAATACAAATCATCCCTCAATCAAGACAATATTACATCCCCACATAGATGTTGTCCTTACAGATTCCCATTGATATCTGCTACTACATTTCAAACCTCCTCAAACCATGGTGCCAATACCTGGTATCCTCAATCCCCAAAAGAAGTCTCATATTATCTCCACAGTGTAAATCGGGCACAATGTCTTTCTCCGTCAGAATCGTTGTCTCCGAGGTTATTGCCCGTGTGCTGCGTGCAATTTAGAGTGCGAATGAGGGTGGGCATTCAACCCATCTCATTTTTCAATCGTTTGAATGACCATACTTGGTGTGTGGCAATTCGAACGATTGCCACTCTAGAGGAGTTACACCCCGCCTTTGGCCTGAGGGATTATTGTAATTCTTATGCTTCGCAAGCATCAAAATCTTCGTCTTCTTGTCAAGTCTAGTCGTCACTAGTCTTGTCGTGGTTATTTCCCGTGTGCTACGCGCATATTAGAGTGCGAATGAGGGTGGGCATTCAACCCATCTCATTTTTCAATCGTTTGAGTAACCATACTTGGTGTGTGGCAATTCGAACGATTGCCACTCTTGAGGAGTTACACCCCGCCTTTGGCCTGAGGGATTAATGTAATTCTTATGCCTCGCAAGCATCAACGTCTTCGTGATTATGTCTTTTTGATCGAGTCTAGTCGTCACTAGTCTCCGTGGTCCCTTCCCCCGTATGGGAAAACATTTTAAGCCCAGTTTCCGACCTGGCAAACCCTTTCAAAGCCCAACTCTAACCTGGCAACCCCTTTTAAGAAACCAATCTTCAACCTGGCAAACCATGTCAAACCCAATTCCTCTTTTGCCCCCTGATGTCGGGTCGATGTTGAGTCATAGATCGCCACGAGATCTTATTCCTCCTAAAGTGTGGGAGATCGCACGAGATCTTCTTTCGATGTTGAGTCATAGATCGCCACGAGATCTTATTCCTCCTAAAGTGTGGAAGATCGCACGAGATCTTCTTTCGATGTTGAGTCATAGATCGCCACGAGATCTTATTCCTCCTAAAGTGTGGGAGATCGCCACGAGATCTTCTTTCGATGTTGAGTCATAGATCGCCACGAGATCTTATTCCTCCTAAAGTGTGGGAGATCGCACGAGATCTTCTTTCGATGTTGAGTCATAGGTCGCCACGAGATCTTATTCCCTTTTCTTCTGTTGACGAGTTGATCGCCACGAGATCTTCTCGATGTTGGGCCATAGGTCGCCACGAGATCTTATTCCCTTTTCTTCTGTTGACGAGTTGATCGCCACGAGATCTTCTCGATGTTGGGTCATAGATCGCCACGAGATCTTATTCCTTTTTCTTCTGTTGACGAGTTGATCGCCACGAGATCTTCTCGATGTCGGGTCACAGATCGCCACGAGATCTTATTCCCTTTTCTTCTGTTGACGAGTTGATCGCCACGAGATCTTCTCGACGTTGAGTCGTAGATCGCCACGAGGTCTATCCCTTTCAGTCATTTTCCCACACAACCATTTCCATTGAGAACCTGTATTGGCACCGTTACCATGTTACAAGCTATTACCATTCAACCATTACTCACTGTAAATTCTTCCACCAGGAAAAAAGAAAAAAAACATTTCTCTTTCCCCAGCAGATATCAAAACAAAAACAAAATAAGGACAACACTTGCACCATCTCATCTTTAAGACAAATTTCTGGTACTTTGATATTTAATCTTCTTCCACCTCGAAGGTTCGAAAGACTAGCCTCAATCTCACCTTCAGGTTTAAGACGATTAAATAGGGGCAGCTGTCATACCCCAAATTTGTCCTACCCCTAATCTCTAACTGGCTTAGGCTTTGCATTTCATGTACATATCCCTTCATTTAGGCCATCTAACATTCATACATTCATTAATCAAATAACTTTGCATTGGATCAAGGATCTTGGAAGCTAGGGTTTTATATGGTCCATCATGGTGTGCTTTTTCTCCTAAAGTTACAAGGTGTTCCTCTATGAAGATTCGCCAAGGACAAAGAAGAATATGGGTCTTATATGTGGTGTCTGCAATCGTTAATTCGACTGAGATTCATCGGATTTCATGTAGATATGTTCTTATACGCCTCAATTCTTATCTTCTTCAAGAATTCTTCAAGGAATTACTGATATGGTGGGTTAAAATGCAAGGACAACGGCAGGAGAGGTTGACTTGTTCATTTATCTTGATCAACACAACTTTTGGGCTCGCATCATGTACTTAGTACTTCAATTGCGGATTAATTGAGATCTCGAGAATTAATGATTCAAGACTTGCCGTCGAAATTTGAAAGTGAAGGTTTATTAAGTGGACTTGAGTTTATTCATTAAAAATTGAAGTGGATTTGCGTAAATAAATAAAAAAAAGAGAGTAATCGGAAGTGCTCGGTATACTCGTTACAAGACTAAGGTGTGCATGATTATTCACCGAAAAGATTTCAAGCCTAAGTCATGTGGACACCAACCACCATTCAAGGGTCCGAATTATACTATCAAATTCCGATTCATAGTAACCATGGTAAATTTCATTACACAACTCCAATTCATGCTACATAATATTCACACAAAAAAAAGGGTCCACATTCAATTCATATTCAAGAAGCCCTTCATTACAATTCCAAGCCATAAAGAGGTTATACATTCACAATTGCCCATGGAAAAATCTAGTTCCATTCAAGAATAATTTTATTATGCATACAAGAGGCTATTTACAAGGAGATCTCATGTTACAAGTTACAGAATCCAAAAGAGAATATTTCAGTGCAGGTTTCAAGACAACCCACTTTAAAACCCAACCTTAAATTATCATTAGACATGTGAGGAAAACCAGATAGAAAGTTATACAAATCATCCTGCCGCCATGATCGCCGTGCCTCCGTGACTGCCATGTTGCCAAGCCGTGTCTCAGTCTCATCCCAAACCTTCAAAATCAAGTCCATTGATCAGTCAAATTTACCAAGCCATAGATTCCATTTACATCACATGCTACTGTCAAGCCAAACCTTTCCACATCTAACCTGCATCAAAACGAATACCACATATTAGTTCCAAGGCAGTTTCAAATCTATAAGTTTCATGTGCAAATGCAAACACCATACAATTGAGATTTGTGCCAATTCAACCCGCCCTGTACCAAGAGGACCAATATCAGCTTACAACACAGAAGCACAACCACAAAAGTAAGTTCAGCGACTCAACTTACAACCTGCCACCAACACAAACCAGAATTTCAAGCATAACAACATGTCCAAAAAAAGATATAACAGAACTGAGAAATCAGAAGAAAAGGAGGAGGGGATTTATAACAGAGCGAATAGAAAAGTTTCATAAGAGAAGTAACAGAAAACTAACCTGTAACTGAATCGTAACAAACTCATCTTCAAGGGCTCAACACTCACCATAACAGAATATCCAAACATCTCTTAACCTTCTAACTAATTTTGCAACTAACATAACTGACTCATAACTCCCTAACCGATTCAGTTAATGCCTAACCCAACCAACCTATAACTAACCTTCAAAAACAGTTACAAAAGGGGAACCATTCCTCACTCTCTTCATCTTCACCATCTCCAAATCTCAGAACAAAATCATCTCGCGAAACTCACCACAACATCACCTTCTTCATCACCTTCCGAATCACCTTCTTCACCATCAACACACTCACTCCATAATCACCACATTCTTCAATTCTCATCTGCACTCACCAACAGAAAATCCTCACCACTCGGCTCGCTGATTCAATCACCAAAGAAAAATTCAGAAGAAAAGAATTAGAAAACTAACAGAAATCAGAAGAAAATCGTAACACTGAACTCACCTCTAACCGCCTTCAACCCTCACTCTGAACAGAGAACCTTGCTCTTCATACTCATAGCAACCTTCGTCTCCATCAGTGCTTCACGCCATACTCTTCTTGAATCGAATTCTCCATCAAGAATCACCATTACAATAATTCAAACTTCAATCATCTTCAGCTCTTCTCTACAGCAACAATCACGTTCATCATCATCTTCCAACTTCAACAACATCATCATCTCCAATCCATCATCTGAGTCGCCTCTGCATTCATCGTCATCGCTCCGCGTGTAACAACTTCGACGATTTGCGTATCAACGAGAGGTGTGAATCGGAGACGAGCTGAGTGAGATCGATGTGAAGAGAAATGGATCCGGAGAAGTTATCAAGAGAGGTGGGACTTCGAATCGAGGGAGAGAACTGAGATCGGAACAGAACGGAGAAGGAGCTCCGCCGCGCCACCATCGTAATACAATCGGAGGGAAGGAGGTTGCGCCGCCGAGAGCTTGTTTGAGAGAAGAGGGAAAAGAACGTGAATGCCAAAGGTCACAATTTCTTGACCTAATTCCTTTTATTCCAATAATATGCATTAACGTTGAGTTTGATTTAGGGTAATTAGCGTCTAATCTGTTTATTAATGGTGGTTAATTTGGATTAATTGCAACCATACAAAAAATCTGAGTGTCGATTAATTGAGATTTAAAATGTGGATAATTGGATTAGTTTGCTTGGGCTTGCTATACATGGATTCGCAACATACACCTCCTACGAGCCCAGCACCACCATTTTTGAAACAAAGAAATCTGAACAAAAACTAGTCTTGGGCCTAGCGCTGTTCTTGCTAGCCACACCCCTATTCTGGGCCCAAGCAACCATTAGTACAAAACTCAGTTCAAAGCTTTTACTAATACACCCCTGCTTGCTCTAATTTTCTTTTATTTCAATTTTGTTTCACTACTAACTTTTAATTCATAAACTAGTTTTAATTGAAATAAAAAACCAATAAAAATATTTTTTTAGATAGTTTTATGTATGTACATAATTGTGATATTTTTTGTAGATTTTTAGAAACTAGTTTGCTATTTTAAATAAATCATTTACTTTGGTATGTTCATGTTCCTTTCGGTTTTGATAGATTCCGCAAAGTAATTTCGTTTAACACCTTAGGATCAGAATTTAATCACCATTTTTTGTAGGGTTACTATAGACTAATCCATGATAATGTGTATAAAAAATGAATTCCTAATTCTTTGTTTTGATTGGTATTTGGTTAGGGTTGTTTGACTCGATTAACATGCGTTTTTAATAGATGTTTGTGACGTTTGTGCTTTCAAATTAAAATACATTCATGAAATAATGTTGGTTCCTTTTGTACATATAATTAGGGATGTCTAGAGGTCCTAAAACCTGGAATTGAAAATTTTAAATCATGTTTTCCTATTTTACCCGATTTTTCTTTATCACATGTAAATAACTTGTTTTTTGTTGACGATTGCACCGTAACTCGTACAAATGACCCGTAATTTTGTGTGAAACTTCTTGGCATGATTTTGTGGTTGTTTAGGCATCTAGTAAAGGCTATTTGCTACTGACTTGTACCATTTGATTGCATGTTTCTAACTTCATTCGCAATTTGAAACCGTTTAGCTAGTATTAACCTAGTGTTGTCTAGTTTCGGTTAGAGTTTTGTATTGTTTCATGCTAATCGACTAATATAGATTAACATAGGATATTGGAACTAAATGAATGAGTTTGCTACTGACTTCAAGCTTAGACCATGTGTTCACTTGTTTTTGTTTTGATTAATTGAGGTTTGTCCGCTAATTGGTAAGTAACAATGCATGTGATGCTTTGACGACTTCTTGTGGATGTTTTTGTAGGGTACCGTGATACTTTTGTATTTGATTTGGGACATTCAATCCCATGCTTTGCTACTGACTTGGAGCTTCCTTCTCTTGTTTCCATGCTTAGCCTCTCGTTTCTTACTTTGATTTTGATTACATCTTGCTATTACTTGCCTTGCTCCCTTAGACTCTTCCTTCTTTGTTAAGAGGAATTGAGATAGGATAGTTATCCTTGACCTTAGGGCCACTTGTAGATTAGAATAACATAGATTAGAGAATAGGTTAGTTCCCTCTTGCATTCTTTTTTCTTTTTCAACTTTTAAAATGCTTAATAAAAGGAAGATGCGAATCACATTAAGAAAGTGATAGAGAAATGAGTGGGATTCATTCCCTAATCTATTTCTCAATCACTTAGTGGCATAGAAACGAGTGGGATTCATTCCCTAATCTGTTTCTCGATCACTACTTAATGGGAGAGAAACGAGTGGGATTCATTCCCTAATTTGTTTCTCAAACATTAATTAATGGGAGAGAAATGAGTGAGATTCATTCTCTAATCTGTTTCTCAAACATTACATAATGGGATGGAAGTGAGTGGGATTCATTCCCTAATCTGCTCCTCGATCATTATACATTTTATATGATTCGAATCGTGAAGTAAATTCCCTTAAAAAAATACACAACAAAAAACACTTTAAAACATCTAACAATGGTTCAGACTAAAGCAAAGTAGAGAAAGTGGTGAGTGGCCCGGTATTGGGAACTGTTCATCACTCATCTACCCTAAAAGACACAAACCAATCTCTTTCTTCTTCTTAAAGGGCACCGTTATCTCCGTTCCATTGCATCCTAGGCTGTCCCCTTGTGCAAGAACGCGAGCGTTAACTCCGCCCAACTAAAAAACACAAAAACAAACAGAAAATCTTTAGCCGAGCTACGGTAACTCTGATTCCTGAAAAGGATACGTAGGCAGCGGGGTAGGGCCCGTGCGAGTACAATTCTTTATTTTCCCTACATTCTGCATTCATTTCGCATATAGACATAGACATAGTTAGACACCCTTTAGATAGAAACAAACATAGGTGGATACCATCGAGTACGATGGGCGTGAGGGGTGCTAACACCTTCCCCTTGCGTAACCGACTCCCGTACCTTGATTCTCTGGTCGCAAGACCCTGTTCCTTCCTTTGTTAGGTTTTCTGATATTCCTTTCCCTTATGGGATAGATATATTGGTGGCGACTCTGTTCATTTTTCGCGAGCGTGCGACAATGATCTTAACAGAATATGACATTCAATACACTTCACAAAAAGCAATCAAAGGAAGTGTGGTAGCTGATCATCTGGCTCATCAAGCAGTGGATGATTATCAAGCATTGAACTTTGACTTCCCAGACGAAGACATTATGCTAGTCAATGACTACAAACAACCAGGACCAGAAGAAGGACCCGAGCCAGGATCCCGGTGGACTATGGTTTTTGACGGAGCTTCTAATGCACTTGGCAATGGCATCGGAGCTGTGATCATTTCCCCCGCAGGAGGTCATACACCATTCACTGCCAGGTTATGCTTTAATTGCACTAACAATATAGCCGAATACGAAGCATGTATTCTGGGTCTTAAAGCTGCAATCGATCTAAGAATCAAATTTCTGGAAGTCTACGGAGACTCGGCCTTGGTAATCTACCAAGTCAAAGGGGAATGGGACACGAAGCACCCGAATCTAATTCCTTACAAAGAATATGTGCTGAGTTTGATTCCTTACTTCGAAGAAATCACTTTCGAACACATCCCACGCGAGGAAAATCAACTAGCTGATGCTTTAGCTACCATGTCATCCATGTTCAAAGTCAGGTGGGACAACGAGGCGCCTATGATCACCATTTACAGGCAAGATGAACCATCATATTGCAATGAGATCAATACCGAGGGAACAGAAGAAAAACCATGGTTCCATGAAGTAAAAAGATATCTCGAAGCTCAGGAGTACCCTGAAGGGGCATCCATTAACGACAGAAAGTTTCTAAGGAGATTTGCTGCCAAATTCTTTCTAAGCAATGGAACCTTATACAAACGCAACCATGACTCGACTTTACTTCGCTGTGTAAACAAGAAGGAAGCAGAACAGATCATGAAAGAAATACACAATGGTGCCTTCGGTACTCATTCAAGTGGACATACAATGGCTAAAAAGATCCTTAGAGCAGATTATTACTGGTCTACCATGGAAACAGACTGCCATCATCACTCCCGAACATGTCACAAATGCCAGATATACGCTGACAAAGTACATGTACCTCCAGTTCCATTAAGCGTCCTGACGGCTCCTTGGCCTTTTGCAATGTGGGGTATTGATATGATTGGAGAAATCAAACCTACTGCCTCCAACGGACATCGCTTTATCCTGGTCGCTATTGACTACTTCACAAAGTGGGTAGAAGCAGCTTCATTTGCTTCTGTTACCAAGAATGTGGTGGCCCGGTTCATCAAATACAATCTCATTTGTCGGTACGGCATCCCTGAACGGATTATCACGGACAATGGCACAAATCTAAACAACATAATGATTACTGAACTTTGCACACAGTTCAAGATCAAACATCATAATTCTTCTCCATATCGACCAAAGATGAACGGCGCGGTGGAAGCTGCCAACAAGAACATCAAGAAAATCATACAAAAAATGACAGTAACCTACAAAGACTGGCATGAGATGTTACCTTTTACTCTTCATGGTTATCGCACATCTGCGCGTACTTCAACAGGGGCAACTCCATTCTCCTTAGTCTATGGTATGGAGGCAGTTCTTCCAATTGAAATTCAGATTCCTTCCCTAAGGATTATGAAAGAAGCCAATCTAGACGAAGACGATTGGATTCAAACACGGTTGGACCAGATAAACTTGATTGATGAGAAAAGGCTCGCAGCTATTTGTCATGGTCAGCTATACCAAAAGCGTATGATCAAAGCCTTCAACAAAAAAGTCAAAAGTCAAGCATACCAAACTGGTGGCTTGATTGTCAAACGCATCATCTTACCACAAGGTGATCCCAGAGGCAAATGGACTCCCACCTACGAGGGACCATTCATAATCAAGAAAATATTCTCCGGCGGCGCCATGTTGCTTACCACCATGGATGGTGAGGATTTCCCACACCCTGTGAATGCTGACATAGTCAAAAAATACTTCGCTTAAAAAGAAAAAAAAACAGCTCGCTAAGTTGAAAACCTGAAAGGGCAACTTAGGCAAAAAATGAGCATCTCGGTGGATTGAAAACCCGAAAGGGCGGTCCAGGCAAAAATTAGAGACTAAACAAATACTATCCCGGTAGGCTGAATACCTGAAAGGGCAGCCTAGGCAAAAGTTAGGGAATGAAGCATACAACTATGTTCCGTTCAGCTGCCTACTCACCATCAAGATTCAACACCTCAAAGACACCGATCAGTCCAATCACTTTCTTCCAACAAGTGAGGGATGAGATGCTCGAAGACAGATTGGCAATAGCAGAATTGAAACTTGACTGGATTGTTTTCACATAGCTATTTATCTTTATAAATATTTTCCAAAACTTTATGACAGTTTCCTACTTCTAGGATTGTTGTCTCCATGTGCTAATCAGCCTATCATGGCTCTTTTTCAAAAATCAATGCAGCTTAGGCTCAAAAATCACTATTTTCACTTTTTCTGTTTTAAATACGTAAACGTCCCAATGATAATTCTGAATGAACATGTGCATTTGAATATGATTGATGTTTACCAGGAAAAACAGGAATAGCATTCAGGAAATGTCCCAATTATCTGGACATCATTCCATCAGAAGAAAATCCCCAAGAGAAACGCAATTCTCAGCAAATTCCTCAAAAAGATTTTCTCTTCAAAAGAAGTCTTATCCCCCAGCAGGGTTGTTCCAGATTACTATCTTCAAAAGGTGTGATCCCCGCACCCGGACTTGGTCAGATAGTGCATCGGAGGATTATGCATCTTCCTCATTCCCATTTGAAAGGGCATCAGAACTTCCAGCTACCTTTCATTCCCAAGTGATAGTCAAAGATCCTTCAACAGAGTACCATGGTTCTCAAAGAATTTCCCCAGCCGAGGGTACTCAAACAAGACAAAAGATCATCAACAATCACAATATAGTCATATCCAGATGACTGACGGAAATTTATTTTCCCAAATAGAAGCTTGACATCATATTCATACATCACATATTCATATTCATACATCACACATTCATATTCATACATCACACATTCATATTCATATTCATACATCATACATCATACATCATACATCATGCATCATGCGCATATTCATACGCATATTCATACACAACATAACATGCCTATTTCTCCTTTAGCTCACATTACATGCATCATAAACATTGCATATCGCAAACTTGATTTTTTCAGGTAGACAGATATCTTCAACAAAGATATTCTCAATCACATGCAGTATTCACCTGAGTTCCATGAACGATTCTCTCAGATATAATCAAGCCGAAGATTCATTCTGATCACTTATCAACTCAAAAACAAGCATCACAGATCTAAGTCGATACCTCAGACGGTTCCAGAACGATCTAGCATTGCAGATCTAAAGTCGATACCTCAGACGGTTCCAGAACGATCTAACATCACAGATCTAACATTGTTGATACCTCAGACGGTTCCAGAACGATCTAACATCACAGATCTAACATTGTTGATACCTCAGACGGTTCCAGAACGATCTAACATCGCAGATCTAAAGTTGATACCTCAGACGGTTCCAGAACGATCTAACATTGAAGATCTAAAGTCGATACCTCAAACGGTTCCATAACGATCTAACATTGAAGATCTAAAGTCGATACCTCAGACGGTTCAAGAATGATCTAACATCAAAGATCTAAAGCTGATACCTCAAACGGTTCCACAATGATCAACTTTCAAAATCTAAAGCAGAAAAAACTTTGGACAAGTTCCGTAGCAATCATCCTCCTAGACTTAAAGCGGTAACCTTGGACGGTTCCGAAACAGTCAACACAAAGACTTTCAAATCCTTCATCAAGATATAATCAATGGATTCATTCTAATGAACAAACCCTCAACCCATTTACCAGGTGGCATCTGAAAGCCCATCTCAGGTAATGTTTCAATTTGCCAACAACATTTCGCAGACGACATTCAAATGCAACTTCCAACATCTCTTCTGATCAAGGTAAGTGCAAATTTTCAGGGCATCTAAATATTCAATCATCTTCTACCTTCAGATTTTAGACAATCTCTTCAGGTTTAAGAAGATTGAATAGGGGCAACTGTTATACCCCAAAATTTGCCCGCATCTTTTTTCAAGAAAACTTCAATCTGAAAATTAAGAGTCTCATATAATCATGGATTTTTATTTCAACAAATATCCTGACATATGAAATACTTAGTTTTTAGAATTTTTCTTATACAGTAATTTGGCTTGCAGTTGAATTTATTCTTACGCAAACGCCAAATACTGTTTATTACTTCACACATGCTATTTATTTATTTACAGATAAATAGTACTGACACAATTGGTACAGAGTTAAATCTTTTTGCAGGCGCAGAATCAGGAAACTCAGACTGTACTGGTAACAAGTAGATTATTATTATCTTTTGTTTCCCACTAATTTTTGTACTATATTCCATTATTTTCAAAAATCTTTTCAAATATCTTTTTTCAAAAATTAAATCCTAACTTTATTCTCTACATCTCTCTTTTTCCCAACACTATCATACACTTTCTTTCAAATCTTATTTCCACTCAAATTTTCCTTTTGTACGGAATCACATCATTCCCCAACGTCTCTATCCTTCTTTCCACTCTATAAATACCTCTCATTTTTTCATAAAAATCTCACATCAAATTCTAATTCATCTCTCAAATTTCTACTTCATAATCCATCCTTTCTTCTTCCCCGACAAAATGGCAAAGCGGTGGGAAACGTGTTTTCTTATGGTCATCACCATTGCTACGGTGATCATGTCTTTCTTCTGTCTACATAGCCCGGAACACTGTGGACCTGGGATGCTTATGCTCCCAATCATCTACATGTTACTATTTGTAGCATGGGTTATCAATCGTCATTCTTAAAATTTGCCGTATTTCTTATTTCTTAAGTGTACCGTTTATTCGTACTGTTCAATATAGTATGTAATATTTGTACTGTCAGTATTAAATGTTGTACTATTTGTCATAATATTGCTTAATTACTCAGATAATATTTTGTGTGTTTTCTGCCAGTCAAATATTCATTTTTCTGTGCATTAAATGATTTTCAGGGTTATTATCGGTAATTTTGCCCGCATACAGTAAATATTAGTTATTTATTATGTCTGTGTTTTTTTTTAACAAGTCATGTAAATAAACTTTCATTTTTCACATAAAACAAAAACAAAAACAACAAAAAAAAAGAAAATTAACTTTGACTATTGATTTTTCACTCTAACTGCTACGTCAATACCTGAACAGTCAGTCGACAGTCAAACTGCTGGCAGTACAATTCTCAGTGTTTTGTACCATCAATCAAATCAATCTTTTACAATTCAAAATTCCAAGATTTTTGTTCTAGAAGTCTTCTGAATATCACGCGATTAGCAGAGACTCAACACTGCACAAAAATCAGGTACGCTTAACTGTCTCCCACACAAACAGTCCCTGACTAGGGTTTTCTTGTTTTTACAGGAGAAACAAGTTTTTGAGACCTCAAATGGATTTCATGCACATCCATATATCTCAAAGTACCATCATACAAATTTTCAAACTTCAATTCACTCAGACGCACCGTCAGCAGCTCAAACAGTCAACAGACGACCCGTTTGACCAAAAAGTCAATAGACAGTCAAAAATGAAATTTTTTGTCAAAGTCCATATTTTGTCAAAGGATTCATCATTTGATCATTGGATGATCATAATTCATCAAGGAAAGATCAAAAATCAACAAAACCCTAAGATTCAAAATTAGGGTTTTTGCCTGAAAAGTCAACTCAACTTTGACTGGTCATAACTCTCTCATCCTTCATCCAAAAAATTCAAACCAAAGCTCATTTTGAAGGAAATTCAATTATCTTTCAAATTCAATTAATCCCATGGTCATTGCATTCACCATTTGAAAAATATGACCAAAGACATTACAGGTCATTTTCAAAGTCAACAAAAAGACACTTTTTTCAAAAGGACACACAAGGAGCATCAAAAATCATTTTGACATGAGACCAAAGACATTGGTTAGAGGACTCTTTGAGGTTTCCAAAAAGTGCAAGAACTCCTTCATATGACAAAAATTGAGGGATTTACACCTTGTTGAAGTTGGCTAAATTTTGGGAAAATGCATATTGCTCAAAAATGTATTTTTTCCAAATGGGGCCAAGTTTTCATGGTTCAAACATCATTTCCATAATATTATGGGCCTCCCACGACCAAGACTAAGCCCATACCATTTTTATCCATTTTTGGCTTAATTTTATCTTATTTTAAGATTAAATTAAAAGGAAAAATGAATGGATAATGGATAGCTTACAATCTAAGCATGTGTCATCCAAAAATCTTCAATTTTCTGCAGAGGATTGAGGTACAAGGCAAGAGCATTGAAGGGAAGCAAGACTTGGTCAACAATTCAAAGGTTTTAATATAAAAAATCAAGAATTCAACAAAGGCAACAAGATGCTTCTTAGCTTCAATTCTAAGCACAACATAGTCTATATAAAGGCTATAACACTTCACAATCAAAGGATAGTTGATTAGGAGAGGGTGTCTTTGAACATTGTACCTTGATTTGACTTATGAATAGGAGAAATAGTATGGGCAAATTTTGGGGTATAACAATATTCAAAGAAACTTGAAATTCGAATTTTAAGTTTCAGTCAATTTCAATACAAACTAAACATTCAAACATCATCTCTGAGCTTCACTGAAACTATTCCAATCAATTGCAAGTCTTAAACCTCATTGAATCGAGCTACACAGGTCACGATTTGCTCAAACAAAAACCAACTCATATCTGATCATACACGCACATTTAACAAGATGTAGACATATATTTGTGTTTAGATTGGTGCTCTGGTCGTTTCTGGAGCTTTAATTAAGTTTTAATGACCGTTTGCACAAAACCACCATTTTAGGGTTTCTAAGCTCAAATTTAGGGTTCTTCATTAGAGCCAAAATTAAACCAAATTAAGGGCATGGTTACATTCAGTGGAACAAGACGAATTTAATGGTCCTATCGCGCCTGATTTCTATGCTTGTTTACACCTATTCGCTATTTTGCAGGGATGAGTTTAATCTATTACAGCGCTTCTAGCCAGAAAGCGCTGTTAAAAGTGGTGTCTGGAGGTTGAAGATGATGCGTGTCCTCACCCCATTGGCCAGCCAGCGCGCGCGTTCTTTTAAATTTTCCTCTAATCAAGTGTTTTGCAGGTATACTGATTGCCATGCGCCTCAAAATCTGAGCCTTCTGATCCACTTTCCATCCAGTCCAACGCGCCAGATCATGCATGAACATCATACTCCCTCATAATCAACCACATCTGATTAGTATCCTTTTATTTTTTATTTCTATTTTAATTTCTTTGCAAAATTAATTAAAAATAGTTAAAAAAAATCCAAAAAATACACAAAAAATATTTTTAAGCTTCTAAAATAATATATTATTTTCTGAAATAAAAATATTTTATTTTTCTTCATAATTCCAATATTTTGCATAATTAATTAGTATATATTTATATATTTGCTTTTTAATTATTTTCAACCAATCAAAAAAATCATAAAAAAAATTGTTCTTTATATGAAATATTGTTTATATATTATAAACTAATTTTGTACATATTTAGGATAATTTTCTCTTTAAGTTTTAATTATTTGTATAATTATTTGCATAATTATGTCTTAATTAACTTAATAAACTTCAAATCAATTTCAAAAATTCCAAAAAAAATTAGTTTTGTTTTAAAATTAATTAACAAGCACATTTGAACATATTTTTAAGCTTAATTTCTAGGTTTAAATTTATTTTCTTTTTCTCATTTTAATTTAATTAATTATGGATTAATTTTAAATTAAAATCAATCATCAAAAAAAACCAAAAACATGCATTTCTCTATTTATCTTATTGCAATTTAAATTCCTAGATAAATGTATAGGTTGTCCAAATCATGTAAATAGGCTTAGTTTACATTTCCTGCATAATCGATGTAATAGCGTAGATTTACTTTCCGCACTTTACATTTCCGTATTTTAATTTCCAGCAAATATAAACTGCGTGCATGTCAAAGATAAAATTGAACCGTTAGATCACTAACTTCAAAGATAAAATATCTGAATCCAATCACAATCACACTTGCACCTTTTAAGGTAATCCCTTCTCATTCTTTTCAAAATCAAAGTCAAAATTCTACTGTTTCGAGTACAAAATCGAACCTTTTGTTTGTATCCGGTGAAAGGATAGATTTTTAAAGGAAATAGGATAAAGACCTTACAACTCGGGGTAGACCTCCTAGTTTGCTTGCTCAAATCAAAACAAACAAAATTCTCATACACTGTTGTTTTTCAAAACAAAACTTTCCAAAAAGACAATATTTTGTATACATCCAAACACGGATCATTACAAAGTTAACGTTCTTTTCAAAACATCTTTCGAAAGATAAACAAACATTTTGTATACATCCGCACGAGGATCATTACAAATTCAATTTACAAAGGTATTTGAAACCACATATGAGCATTCTAAAGCAATTGAAAAGTGATCGAAAAACAAGTGAGCTAAGCAAACTTAAGAGCCCATGGATAACCATGGATACAAAGGGTGCTAACACCTTCCCTTTGTATAACCTACCCCCTTACCCAGAATTTCTTAAAGGTCTTTTTTCTGTTTCTTTTATAAACCTTTCCTTAATTGGATAAAATAAAAGGTCGGTGGTGACTCTGTGAATTTTCAAAAATGCGAAAGCATAAGCGATAAAAAAGAGTCAGTTCACGTATCTCTCCCGCTCAGAGGTATGGCCCGAAAAACGGAGGTCCACAGGATGCATTGCATCCAATAATTCACCATCAATATAAATATATAAAATGTAAAGTACCTGGAAATTACAAGTTAAACCCACTGTTTAAATGTTTAATCTAATCTGATTTCAAGGGTATAAATGACTAATTGCACTGTGCTGCAATTACATGCATTTGATCATAAATGCAGCTGATGTGTCATGCCAATAATCATCAACCCTAATTCCATATTCCATTAACGTGACATTGCTTTTGAAGAATGAAAATTCACATTGATTGTAGAAGCCTCACAACTTCCCATTCAAACCACCATTTCCCAAATATTTTTTTTTCCTTCTCTCACGTGAAACTTTTCATCTTCCCGTTCAAAGCTACGTATATCCACCCATTCCATTTTAAATCCTAAACATCTCATCTTCTACAAACCCTAAACCCAACCGATATAAATATGATTCATATGTAGGGATATGAAGCATCTGGAAGTTTTCATTATCAGTTTGTTATTTCTGCCTCTTTTATTCCTTGATTTGGTTTTCTACACATCAAAGTTCGTCAAAATGTTGTCTCTTCCATTCAATTGATGATTTTTTTTTTCAATTTTTCAACTTTACTGTTATTGGTCTTTATCAAAATCCCATTTTTCAACTGTTAAATTAGAGCGATGATTTTGTTGGAATTTAAAGTTTAAAAAGGATAAATTTTGTTTTATTCTTATTAGAATTGATTCGTTTCCAATAGTGAAATTGTTTCCACTTCTCAAATTGTTTATTGTTGCTGTTTTTTATAATTATTTTGATAACTTCATAATTTTTTTAATTTTAAAGTAGAGCACTATGTTTTCTATGTTTTTTTAGAGTTCAACCATGTAGTTCTTTCTGAATTTGGTTTAAAGACAACGGATGTGCTTATAGTTTATGTATTTAATCTCAAAGTTACTCATTTCTTCATGTTTAATGTGTTGCTATTTTGTTTTGTTTTTACCTCTTGATATGTTTTCTTCCTTTTGTCATTGTTGCGTAATTGGATGGGGACCGAGTTTCGAGGAAATTGTGTTGATTCACTCTGAAACTTATTTGAATCTGTAAGAAAAATATCATGTTTTTCTAGATTTACTTCCATGTTATAGTTGGTTGCTCAGTTGTTTTGTTGGCAGGACAAATATTTGGACATATTGTGTTTTAGGTAAATCACTGTTCTATCACTGAAAAAGTATACAAACTAGGTTTTTGGATAACATTTCTCAAGCTTTTCTAATGGCTCCTTTCTTTTGATTCTTGAGGTAGTTTTTTTTTGTTTTCCATAGTACTTTTGTTGGATATGCGTCATATTTATTGAAAATTAAAATGAAGTTGATTATATTAATTTGTTTTGTAGATTCTTCACACCACGATTGGATATGAAGCATATTTTGGATTTGAGAAAAAGGTGAAGGCCAGGGATAGATGTTAATACCAAAGAATGGAAGGATAAACATCAGACGAAACTTACTTACTTAACTTGAAAAAAGTTGTTTAAAAATGTTGTTGGGATAAATTATTGCTATGAAAAAAGAAAAATAATAATTCTTATAGATAATTTAAGATTAACGTTGTTGATGTATTTGAGAATAGTGTTGGGAGTCGTTGATTTGTGTTCGAGAATGAGACTAATAATATATAATAATTTATAATTTTATTTAATTGTGATATTCTTTTTAAAAATATATGTAATATATTAACTATTACAAACACCATTAAAGTATAATAATTTATATTAAAATATTAATTTATAAGAACTTTGAAAATATTTTAATATATTATGTCATAATTTTCTTTCAATATTTTTACCATTAAATTTTTTTTTTAAAGAGGAAATATGACAAGTCTATCATTACCAAATCTCCTATAATATAATATAATATAATATAATATAATATAATATAATATAATATAATATAATATAATATAATATAATATAATATATATTATTTTCAGGGCCGGCCCTGGGCCAGGGTAAGCGGGCCCATAGTCCAGGGCCTCAAAAAATATGGGGCCTCAAATTTTAGGACTTGGCCTTTTTATTAATTAAACAGCCAAACTTCTATGTATAATTTATAACGAAAATAAAATCTGTGTAACTATAATAGCCCAGCGGATGAGTGGTGCAATTGTAACAGTACTGTGAAAATTTTAATTTTGATATCACACATGCACATGGTTAGCCCTATTATAACAATATTTGACGTACTGTTTCTTTTTTAACTTTTTAAAAAAAAAATTGTTTTATAAAACCTTGTCTTTTTATATTTATCATTGCTTTATTGTTATAATAACTATTGTCGTGTATGTTTTACTTTTACTGTTGCTACTTGTTTATTCGACTTTCAAATAAATGTTAATTTTATTTATAAATTATTTCTTAATTTTTTTATTTATTAGTTCAACTTCAACGTTGCGAAATTTATCGATTCAATTTCAATTTTGTGGGATTGATCAACTTTAATTTCTTTAATTTGAGGTTCAATATTTTTTATGATATTTCTTTTTTTTTTTTAAAAATTATATTATTTATTAAGGGCCCATATTTATTATTTTCCATGGGCCTCTAAAATGTCAGGACCGGCCCTGATTATTTTAGGAACTTTATTGGTTCAATTTATTTCACATTTATTCTATTTATTAATAGTTGATTAATTATTATTATTATTATTATTATTATTATTATTATTATTATTTATTATTTGTATAGCATATATTAGTATTTATTGATAATTGATGATTAATGATACTATTTTTTTTATTTTAATGACTTTATTTTGAGATTTTTTTTACTAAGTCTATCTATCTATATTTGACTCTTATTTTTTCTTTTTTTTTTGACAGAAAATAAATGATATTCATTCATTCAAATCGGTAGAGTACATCGTTGCAATACAAATTCAAAATTGCCAAAAACAAAAAGGATGAATCTGCGAACAAATCCACAACATCCATGTTAATAGCATAAAACGGCAAATCGCATATGCCTACAAATATTAATGTATTGACGGTATTGAGATGTCCGAAATATTCATGCTTCCGGATCTGTAGCGTTGACGGCACCAAAGTCATTGATTGAATCTGCACTAGATCGAAACTAATCTTTCAACCTCAAACAAATGAACACCGCACAAAAACAGAAAAACAAAATACCCGCACAAAGACGAGAAATCAAAATACAGAAATATGGGAAATCAAAACAAACGATGACCCACGAAATCACAAAAAAGACAAAAAGAAAAGGTGTGAAAATCACTTATTTAAGTAATAGATAAACAAAAACGATTTGGAGGGGTGATTTTGGATCAAAATTGATCCTAAATCACCCCTTCTTTGAGAGAGAGGAAGGAAAAAGAAGAAAAGTGACGGCTAGGGTAGAAGAGGAGGGAAAGACCGACTCTTATTTTTTCTTTGTTCACTTAAAATTTGAAATAGTTTTATTGACAGAAAATTTAAAATAGTTTTAATAAAATTTTTTTATGTTGATAAGGATTTTTTGGTTTACCGAATTCATATACCATCATTAAGTTTGGGTTGAAATACAAATCATAAACCCTATAAATATATGATCATGTGTAATAAATGTTTTTGTTAGAATTTATGTATGAAAATTTATCAATTATAAATTTTTTTGACGTTTTGAAAAAAATATTATTTATAATACATCTGACAGGTTATAAACTAAATTTCTGGAAAATTACTAAACTATATTTAACTATTTTTAATAAAGTTTTTCAACTTTGCAAGTACAAAGGTCATTTAAACCAAAGTATAAAAGCAAAGAACAAAACCGAAGGGGCAATTTTAAATATCTTTATTAAAATATAATTCTTAAAAAACGTAATTTCAAGTACTGTATTGAAACAAATATACCTTATATTTTTTAATTTATAAAAATTATTAATGAGTTTATATATAACTTTCTTATGAAACAATTATGATAAATGAATACATAATTTTCTTATGAAACATACTAATTTATTATATCTTTTAAATTTAAAACATCATCAAAAGATAGTGAATTTCTGAATAGAGTTACACACGTGTTATATTGTATAAATACATGAAATTGTGATTATAATGTTAAGTAATATATACAAACATAAATCCTAATATTAATAGAAAAAAATTATACCTTACACAATTTAAAAAACAAAAACAAGAGTCTTAAGAGAAGATTTCTAAAAATCATACTTACGAATGTTGGTAAAGTATCTATCATATTAAAAAAATTACCTTACCTATAAAATTTAATAATAATACTAATAATAAACAATTTAATTTTGTTTTATACATCACTCAATCTTATTGAATAGATCTATATTAAAACGGGTTTTAGTTTATAACTAAAATATACTTAATATTTATAATAAATTTTAATTTAGTATTAGAAATACACACGTTGAAATTACACACAGTTATATACCTATGCAAATTATAATTTTTTAATGATAAAATGCTAATATTTATACTAAAAATTGCTGTAAATATTTGTTTTAATAAAAAACATGTGACAATTATGATATATGAAAAACACAATTTTGTAATGAAAAACAAATATTTAAGCATAATTTTAGGAGTGAGAATACGTTGATTTTCAAAAATATCTCTAAGAAGTTATTATAAACAATTAATTTAATTTTTAATTATTATCATTATATATTATTATCAAGCATACTAAATTTTATATAAATTTAAAATTATTATTATTAGTTACATTTTTAAAATAATTTATGATATTTTTATTTAAAATTATTCAATGAAATATCAAATCATTTAAAATTTTATAAATTTTGTAGATTTAAACTTATATTATGAAGTTCTCCTAGACAAAAAAATGGAGAAAATATTCATTTAGAACTAAAATTTTAAGATACCTTAGAGTCTATATATTCATTTAAAACTGAAATTTGAGAGAGGTGTCATATATTGTAGGTTTGTAAAAATAGTAAATATGATACAATAGGAAGGATTTAAAACTGATATTTGACGGGAAGCTGTTATAAATTTTTGGTTTGAAAAAATTGATTAATATTTAAAAAAGTAATGTTATTTGAAGTTAGATAATCGGCTGCACAAAAGTACGAATCAATGCTTAAAAGTTGGTGTATATTATTAGCATATATTTGTAACTATGTCAATGTTAACCAATTGAAGAATGAATTCAAACTTTATAAATAATAATTTCGTAGACATGTAATATAAATCCAGACACGACCCGTGCGATAACACGAGTTTTTTACTAGTTGCAAATAAAACATTTTTTATGAGTTGTGTTCTGCCTGCAAAGCTCAATAACCTAGTAGTCCAATTTTAATCCTAACCACAAATCTATCCACTAAAATCATACAATGGTTACTAGAAAATTTTTCACTAGTAAGTGGGAAGCCAATATATCTAAAAGGCAAGGCCCCAATAGGACAACTAACAAGGTTTTGGATTACTGGCTGATCAACTGTAGGAACATTCCCATAATAAGCTATGCACTTGTTAGGATTCACCACCAAGCCTGTTGACATGGAAAAGTCATTGAAATAATGCAAAGCCAACTACACATAAATAAAATATCCTCTTGTGAAAATAAGTAGATCATCGGCAAAGCTCAAGTTAATCACTTTGAGTTTCTCACACTTTGAATAAAAGTTGAAGTTATGATTCTCCCCATGTTGTTTCATCATCCTATGCAAATATTCCATCACATCTACAAATAGTATGGGGGATAAAGGATCCTCTTTTATGAGGCCTCTCCTAGCCTTGATAATCCTAGTATGCTCACCATTAATTTTGTATTTATAGGAAATAGTGGAAACAATCAACATAATCCATCTAATGAACTTAGAGGGAAAACTCACCTCCTTCAAAATGGTTTTAAGAGCTACCCACTCAACAAAATCATAAGCTTTTTGAAGATCCATTTGAAGCATGCACTTAGGAGGCCCACCCTTGACACTATACCCTATAATAAGCCCGTAGGCCAGAAAAATGTGATCATGGATATGAAGACCAGGAACAAAGGTAGCTTGGCTCTCATCAGTAATATTTCTCAACACTTTGCTCAGCCTATTGGTCATGATTTTGGAGATTATTTTATAAATTGTAGTACAACAAGAGATAGGTCTGAAATCTTTTACCATGGTGGCATTATGGATTTTTGGAATTAGGGTAACAAGAGAACTGTTAATGGCTTTAAGCAATTTCTCCTAGATGAATAGCTCCTGTACATCATTCATCACATCAGTTTTAGTAATTTCCTATGTGGACTTGAAAAATTTGGCTCCAAAACCAACAATCCCAGGAACATTATTGTCATTAATTCTCTTTAAAGCAATCTTAACTTCATCCTCGCTAATAGGGGCTATAAGCATTTGACCTTGAGCAGTAGATATTTGGTTCCCTTTCCTCATGTCAACAATGTTAATGCCCTTACGGTTGAGGGAAGAGGTGCCAACAATCTTGTTGTAGTAGTTCGAAATCTCATCTTCAAATTCTATCTGATTTTAAGTGGTAGAGCCATCATCTTTAACCAAACTCACAGTATTTCTTGGCTTAGTCTTGTTTTTTAGAGTAGCATAAAAATATTTAATGTTGCCATCACCCAATTTGGGCCATTTAATTTGGCTTTCTGCTTCAGCATATGTTCCTCAATATTGTTAAGTCTCAGCATCTCAGCAGAGCAGATTTTGGTTTGCTCAATAAGATCCATGTTCATTCATTCAAGGGTCAAGTTGGTTTGGGCATACTTTAGGTTAGCTATGGCTTCCTTCAATTGAGTATTAATATTCTTATAAGGATAATGCAACTTCTTAATAGTGGTTTTGACTCTATGTAATTTCTCCCACAAGATATACATAATAGTACCATTCATATCCTAATTACAGTCCTTCTTTATAGCTTCCAGGTAGCCCTCTGATTCAGTAATAATGTTATTGAACTTGAAAAATTTGTTCATAGGCTTTTACTAAATATGATCTTAAAGGCAAAGGAAAACATGGTCTAAAATACTAGCATCCATAACTGCCAAGGTATTGTTGATATATTTGGTGAGCCAAGCCATATTTCCCACTATTCTATCAATTATGGAGTAGATTGAGTGATTGTTAAACCAAATATAATGTTCTCTTACTCTCTCTTTCTCAAATAAGTCATTCTTTTCCATCATGACAATGATGTCCTTAAATTCAGACTCAGTAACATTATTCCCTCCAATTCTATCTTGGAATTGACAAACATTATTAAAATCACCCATTATAAACCAAGGCCCATTCACAGTGTGGTTTAGGATATATAAATATTTCCAAAGAATCCTTCTTTGATCCAAACTATTTAGAGCAAAGACAGTAGTGCACCATATGTAATATCCATTAGGGAGAGTCAAACCATAATGAATAAGTTGATCAGAACAGGATATCATATCCACCTTAAGCTTGGATTTATCCCATGTAACGACCGTTTTTCTTTAATTATTTATTTATGTGAATTATGTGTTAAGTATATGTTTAATTGATCTTATGTTGTTTTATTTGGGGATTGTTAGTAACTAATATAAGATAGTAAGTGTTGTTGATTATTGGGCCTAAGTCGGTATTAGTAAGTGAGGGGTGTTAGTTAGAGCCCATTAGTAATTTAAGATAGTAAGGGTTTAACTAAAACAAGGGTTTTAGAGGAAATAGAAATTAGAAGTTCATTTTGGGGTTTTGGTGAAAGAAGAGAAGAGTAGAGTGAAGAGAAAGAGGGGAATCTCAATATTGAAGCTAAAGTTGTCTTCAATCCAAACCTAAGGTAAGGGTGAGATTCTTTCATGCTAAAGGGATGTATGATGATGTTTGGGTGGGATTTAATTGTATGTTGCATCTGTAACACCCCATTTCTACCCGGCAATTATATATTAAAATCAGAGTTTTCAAAATTTCTCAATAAACAAATGAGGCGTCACATAATCAAAACAAAACAAATCACCTCGTCGCATAAAGCGGATACATAGCACCTTTGAAGCAGAATAACTTATTTTATTAAAACACAGCGGAATCACTTAAGAATATATTCGATAAAATATCTTCAGTTAACTTATCATTTTGTCCAACCAAAATGAAACAATTAAATAGCAACATCATAAATAATATAAATCGTTCCCCCCAGAGTGCTACGTATCAGAGCGACAACCGACTCGAGTAACGGCAACTAAATCTTCATACTTGAATACCTGCACGTTGCCAATATAAAGGCAACGGCGAAACAAGAGAAAAGGGTGAGATATCAAATCATATAAGTGGGCGTATGATAAAGTGCATGCTAGGATTCAGATATATAAAATCATCACATTGCAAGTATCAATAGCTACTATACACATCATACTTCTACACTTCATTAGTCTCACATACTTTTTATCACACAACAAGTCACAATCATATAAATAGTATCATCCAATAAATTTCACATATTAAAGTATGCACAAAATTCAATAGTATAATACTTAAAAGATTCAATTACTATTATCCCAAATATATACACAATCCATCATTATCACATATTCACACATTTAGCCAATTATGTATCAAAACATCACCAATTTCAATTATCACATCTCATGTACACATAACAATCACATAAGTGCATATATTCAAATATCACATAACCTCAATGTGACTCAATGCAAGACATGTGACTCTATGCATGTGGTACCCAATGTGGACCCAAAGTTCCACCGCTTCCGATTCATATAGAATCTAGCCACGCTTCAGATCCGGACAAGATCAAAGCCATCAAATGTAAACATATAGTTTACCGCTTCCGATTCACTTTAGAATCTAAGCCTCGCTTATGTTTCAAAGCAAACCACCTTTGTTTCAAAAATATATTATCTACTGTTTCCATTATATTCCTTCTATACATATATTATCTTTAACTAATATATTATCATATTATATTACATATGTAACTAATAACTAATGTAGAAATTGAAAACACTAACATAGAAATAGTAATAGGAGAATTAACTAATGACGTCAATCAAAGAAAATAAAAGGGCCCCACATCATACAAATGCCGCTGCTAGCCATCAATTGCTGGCTGCCATGACACTAAGTGGACGCGCATCTCCCTACACCCAGGGTATGCTACACAGACATGGTCATTTTAATTCCATTCTTTTAGTTTTGGTTTTCATACGATAATTACAGCACAAAATCAAACGATTAATTTAGGATCAGCAGCATAGATTCAATCAATTTTTCCAGCAACAATTAACACAAGCAAGAGCAATAACTTCAATCCCTAATCCCTAACATACAAGGTTTCATAAGCCCCATTATAGGAAGAGAACCCCACCCTTACCTTATCAATGGAAGCAACTCAATGGGTGACACCATGGATGAAAAATCTTCAAGCTTCTTCTCCATAGTCTTGCCTCTTTCTCCTCTATTCTTGTTTCTTCATTATGACAACTCCCCCTTTCCAAAATCTCTAAAACCCTAATATAAAACCAATTGGGCTTAGTGTTTAAATCCTCTCTTTATTTAATATCCTCCAAAATCAATTTAGGCCCAATAAGAGATATAATTCAAATAATCAATTATATCACTTATAATAATAATTCCTTCAATATAATAATTCCGAATTATAAATAATATTATTCTTAATATTATTTTCCGACTATCCGACTTCAATTTATATAATTTCAAATACGCCCTTAAATAACACCGACAATCCAAATTCGACTAAATCAAATATTTAAATCCTTCAATAATTTAATTAACCAATTTAATTAAATTCGGGGTGTTACAGCATCCATGGAAGTTGTGTGTAGAGATGTTAAGGTCCATGAACAAATGCTTGATTTGATGATTTGAAATGTGTTTAAATTGATGTTATGATGTTATAAGACCCATAATATGTGTTGTATTTGTGTTTATACCATGTATTTTGTGGTTGTTCGTGATGTTTGATGTTTTCCAACTTGATTGGGTTGAGTTTAGGGGTTTTGGGATGGGTTTCGTATGCTGTTTTCTGCGTTTGGGGTTTTCTGAAAATCGCCAGTTCGCGCCGCGAACTCTGTTGGCGCCGCGAACTTCTTGGCAGAAACTTTGGAAGTTCTGGATCTGGTCAGTTCGCGCCGCGACCCTTTGTTGGCGCCGCGAACTGCTTGGCAGAAAGTTGGGGATTTTTGGATTCGCTCAGTTCGCGTCGCGACCCCTTGTTGGCGCCGCGAACTACTTGGCAGAAACTTAGGAAATATTTGATTCACTCAGTTCGCGCCGCGAACCCTGTTGGCGCCGCGAACCCTGTCGGCGCCGCGAACCCTGTTTTGCAGAACTTTTCCTAAACTTTGAAATGCTGTATCTTTTGAATCGTAACTCCTTTTTTAAGTGCCGCTTGAACCTACGTGAAGCCCTAATTGATGTCTTGTCGTAGAATATGCTTTGTATAACTTTGAATACTCTTAGAATCTTCTTGAAGTGGATTTTGTTGACATTGGATATCCGGAATTGATTATGTCGTTTAAGTTGATCATGTCGTTTACGTGGATTGTGTTGTTCGAGTCGATTATGTCGTTAAGTGTGATTGTGAATGTGCATCATTGAGTCACATTCATTGCATTGTTTGAGACGGCCCTAGTGGCAAATGTTTGAGACGGCCCTTGTGGCGAATGTTTGAGACGACCCAATGGCAATTGTTTGAGACGGGAGTTTTACTCCAATGGTACCACATACATTTGCATTGTTTGAGTTGCATAAGTAAAGTTGTATGATGAGTCGTATTTGAATATTTGTGTGTACACAACATGAATGTTATCTTGTGTCAATTTGATGGTTGTTTTGTTGAGCATATGTGATAAATGACTATGTATGCCTTAATTGAGATTGATATTATTGTTGTCGGTAAGATGTTGAATGTTGTGAACAGTAGTAAGTGATATATGTTGAGAAGTGGTGACCGATGTATGATTATTTCTCCGCTTTGAATATTATCATACGCTTCTTTATAATGAATGATATCTCACCCTTTCTGTTTGAATGTTACCCTTCGTTGGTAACGTGCAGGTAATGACGCGGAGTAGTCGTGTACCTATAGCTCGAGTCGGTGTGTGTCGATGCTCTGATACGTAGCACTCGGGGAACATTGGATTACTTGTTTATGTTTTGGTTTCTTGCGTTTATACTTGTTAAACCTTGTCCTTAAATTATGCTGAGACTTTTTAGATGTATTGTGCCGTGTTTGGCCGTGATATTATGAATTGTATTGTTGTTGACATATGATTTTCCGCTGCGATGCAAGTACTTGATTGGCTGACAATGATTAATGATTTCGATATTGTTCTCCTACATGTGTGTTATGTATCTAAGTGATTGAGCATGATATACATATGTGATTTTGTTGTTTAAAATGTGATGCTCCGAATCGTTATGTTCTATTTGCTTGAAATTTTGTACTCGGATATTCCTGTTTATTGCGGGGTAGATTTGGGGTGTTACATTAGTGGTATCAGAGCAGGTCGGTCTTGTCCGGCCATGTGTCGTGTCGTAGTGTAGTCTAACAAGCGTATATTGTTGTTTGTGCTGATTGCTTTTGTGTTGTAGTGAAGACTTGTGATGGCTGGGAGGAATGATGCTGCAATAGCTGCTGCTTTGGAAGCAATGGCTCAAGCTTTGGAGAACCAACCGAATGGTGGAGAGAGTGCTGCTTCTCGGAGTTTGGCTACCTTCCAAAGAGAGAACCCTCCTATGTTTAAGGGAACTTATAATCCTGATGGCGCATTGACATGGCTTAAGGAGATTGAGAGGATTTTCCGTGTCATGGATTGCACTCCTGAACAGAAGGTTCGGTATGGGACTCATATGCTAGCAGTTGAGGCGGATGATTGGTGGCTAGAGACTCGTAGGAGATTGGAAGCGAGTGGTGAAGAGATCTCTTGGATTGTGTTTCGCATGGAGTTCTTAAGGAAGTACTTTCCTGAAGATGTCCGTGGCAAGAAGGAAATTGAATTCCTTGAGCTAAGTCAAGGGAACAAATTTGTTATGGAGTATGCTGCTAAGTTTGGTGAGTTGGCAAAGTTTTACCAACACTATGATGGGCCGAATGGTGAGTTTTCCAAGTGCATTAAGTTTGAGAATGGGTTGCGTCCGGAAATTAAGAAAGCAATTAGTTACTAGAAGAATCGTATCTTTGCTGATTTGGTTGATTGTTGTCGGATCTATGAAGAGGATAACAATGCTCATTATCGTGTGATAAGTGAGAAGAGGGGAAAGGGTTATCAAGGTCGTGGTAAGCCTTATGAAGCTTCGAGTGGAAAGGGCAAGCAGAAAGCGGTTGAGGGTAAGAGAACTAGTAGGGGAGATGCTCCTGCTGGTATTGTGTGCTTCAAGTGTGGCAAGGTTGGTCACAAGAGCACGTCGTGTAATTTTGATGCTAGAAGATGCTACCGTTGTGGGAAGTTTGGTCATGCATCGTCCGATTGTACGCATAAGGATATGGTGTGTTTCAACTGTGGTGAAGAAGGCCATATTGGAAGCAAGTGTCAGAAGCCCAAGAAGGAACAATCTAGTGGGAAGGTGTTCGCCTTGTCGGGAACTCAGACCACTAGTGAGGATTCACTCATCAGAGGTACATGTTTCATTAATAGCATTCCTTTGATTACTATTATTGATACCGGTGCTTCTCATTGCTTTATATCTGCTGATTGTGTTAATCGATTGGGTCTTGTGTTGTCTGCTATGAATGGAGAAATGGTTGTCGATACTCCGGCTAAGGGTTCGGTGACCACTTCTCTTGTGTGTTTGAAGTGTCCAGTGTCGATTTTTGACAGAGACTTCCTTGTTGATTTTGTTTGCTTGCCGTTGAGAGGTTTGGATGTGATCTTGGGGATGAACTGGTTAGGGCATAACCATGTTCACATTAATTGTTTTGATAAGTCTATGAGGTTTTCTTCTCCTGAAGAGGAAGGCTTAGAGTTGTTATCGGCCAGACAGTTTCGTTTGTTGATGAAAGAAGATGTTCAAGTGTTCGCGTTGGTTGCTTCGATGTCTGTTGAGAATCAGGCTGTAATGGAAAGGTTGAAGGTAGTATGTGAATTTCCTGAAGTTTTCCCTGATGAAATTCCTGATGTACCGCCTAAGAGAGAAGTTGAGTTCTCTATTGATCTTGTACCTGGTACTAGACCTGTGTCTATGGCACCGTATAGGATGTCTGCATCTGAATTGTCTGAATTGAAGAAGCAGTTGGAAGAATTGCTTGAGAAGAGGTTTGTGAGACCTAGTGTGTCGCCGTGGGGAGCTCCAGTATTGTTGGTTAAGAAGAAAGATGGAAGTATGAGACTTTGTATTGATTATCGTCGGTTGAATAAGGTGACAATCAAGAACAAGTATCCACTTCCAAGAATTGATGACTTGATGGATCAATTGGTTGGTGCTCGTGTGTTTAGCAAGATCGATTTGAGGTCGGGTTACCATCAGATTAAAGTGAAAGATGAGGACATGCAGAAGACGGCTTTCAGAACACGTTATGGACATTATGAGTATTCTGTGATGCCCTTTGGTGTTACTAATGCACCTGGAGTATTTATGGAGTACATGAATCGTATTTTTCATGAATATCTGTATCGCTTTGTGGTGGTGTTCATTGATGATATTCTGATTTACTCTAAATCAGAATCAGATCATGCTGAGCATTTGAAGTTGGCATTGCAAGTCTTGAAAGAGAAGAAATTGTATGCTAAGTTGTCCAAGTGTGAGTTTTGGTTGAAAGAGGTTAGTTTTCTGGGGCATGTCATCTCGAGTGATGGTATTGTCGTGGATCCGTCTAAATTTGATGCCGTGTTGAGATGGGAAACTCCTAAGTCGGCTACCGAGGTTCGAAGCTTTTTGGGACTAGCTGGCTATTATAGAAGGCTCATTGAAGGTTTCTCTAAGTTAGCCCTTCCGTTGACTAAGTTGACTTGTAAGGGTAAGGCTTTCGTGTGGGATGTTTCTTATGAAGAGAGCTTTATTGAGTTGAAGAAAAGGTTGACGTCGGCACCGATTTTGATATTGCCTAATCTGGAAGAATCGTTTGTGGTTTATTGTGATGCTTCTAAGATGGGTTTAGGAGGTGTGCTCATGCAAAATGGTAAAGTTGTTGCTTATGCATCAAGACAGTTGAGATCCTGCACATGATTTGGAACTTGCTGCTGTAGTGTTCGTATTGAAGATTTGGAGACATTATCTTTATGGTTCTAGATTTGAAGTCTTTAGCGACCATAAGAGTTTGAAGTATCTGTTTGATCAGAAGGAATTGAATATGAGGCAACGAAGGTGGTTAGAACTGTTGAAAGATTATGATTTCAGTTTGAATTATCATCTAGGAAAGGCTAATGTTGTTGCCGATGCTTTGAGTCGCAAGACTTTGCATATGTCGGCAATGATGGTTAAGGAGTTAGAATTAATTGAGCAATTTCGAGATATGAGTTTGGTATGTGAAGTGACCCCTAAGAGTGTTCGATTGGGTATGTTGAAGATTAACGATTTTTTGGATAGTGTCAGAGAGGCCCAGAAGTTGGATGTGAAATTGGTTGATTCGATGATTGGAGTCGATCAAGCTGAGAATGGTGATTTCAAGTTAGATGCGCACGGTGTGTTGAGGTTCCGTGATCGGATTTGTATACCCGATGATGTGGATTTGAAAAGATCTATTCTTGAGGAAGGTCATAGGAGTAATCTGAGTATTCATCCCGGAGCTACGAAGATGTACCAAGATTTGAAGAATTTGTTTTGGTGGCCTGGAATGAAGCGTGACATAGCTCAGTTTGTGTACGCATGTTTGACTTGTCAGAAGTCGAAGGTTGAACATCAGAAGCCTGCTGGTTTAATGCAACCGTTAGAAGTCCCTGAATGGAAATGGGATAGTATTTCCATGGATTTTGTGACAAGTTTGCCGAATACCGTGAGAGGACATGATTCGATTTGGGTGATTGTTGATAGGCTTACGAAGTCGGCTCATTTCATACCTATTAACATCACTTATCCGGTTTCGAAGTTGGCGGAAATTTATGTCCGTGTGATTGTGAAGTTGCATGGTGTTCCTTTGTGTATTGTTTCGGATAGAGATCCGAGGTTCACTTCAGATTTTTGGAAGAGTTTGCAAGAGGCGTTGGGTTCTAAGTTGAGGTTGAGTTCGGTGTATCATCCTCAGACCGATGGTCAAACGGAGAGAACGATTCAATCTTTGGAGGATTTGTTGAGATCTTGTGTTCTCGAACAGGGAGGTACGTGGGATACTTATCTTACATTGATAGAGTTCACATACAACAATAGTTACCATTCGAGTATCGGTATGGCACCGTTTGAAGCGTTGTATGGTCGGAGGTGTAGGACTCCGTTGTGTTGGCATGAAACGGGTGAGAGTGTAGTACTTGGACCTGAGATTGTTCGAGAAACTACCGAGAAGGTTAAGTTGATCCGTGAGAAGATGGAGGCTTCTCAGAGTAGGCAGAAGAGTTACCATGATAAGAGGAGGAAGGATTTAGAATTCCAAGCTGGTGATCACGTATTCTTGAGAGTTACGCCGGTTACCGGAGTAGGGAGAGCCTTGAAGTCGAAGAAGCTAACTCCTCGTTTTATCGGACTATATCAGATTTCTGAGAGAGTTGGTAATGTGGCGTATAAAGTGGCCTTACCGCCTAATCTTTCGAATTTGCATGACGTGTTTCATGTGTCGCAACTTCGAAAGTATGTTTCGGATCCTTCGCATGTGATTCATATGGACGATGTGCAAGTGCGGGATAATCTCACGGTGGAGACTATGCCTATAAGGACTGAGGATCGCGAGACGAAGACGCTTAGAGGCAAAGAGATTGCTTTGGTGAAAGTCGTTTGGTCGGGTGCTACCGGTGAAAGTATGACGTGGGAATTGGAAAGCAAGATGCGCGAGTCGTATCCTGAGTTATTCGATTGAGGTAATTTTCGAGGACGAAAATATTCTAAGTGGGGGAGAGTTGTAACGACCGTTTTTCTTTAATTATTTATTTATGTGAATTATGTGTTAATTATATGTTTAATTGATCTTATGTTGTTTTATTTGGGGATTGTTAGTAACTAATATAAGATAGTAAGTGTTGTTGATTATTGGGCCTAAGTCGGTATTAGTAAGTGAGGGGTGTTAGTTAGAGCCCATTAGTAATTTAAGATAGTAAGGGTTTAACTAAAACAAGGGTTTTAGAGGAAATAGAAATTAGAAGTTCATTTTGGGGTTTTGGTGAAAGAAGAGAAGAGTAGAGTGAAGAGAAAGAGGGGAATCTCAATATTGAAGCTAGAGTTGTTTTCAATCCAAATCTAAGGTAAGGGTGGGATTCTTTCATGCTAAAGGGATGTATGATGATGTTTTGGGTGGGATTTAATTGTATGTTGCATCCATGGAAGTTGTGTGTAGAGATGTTAAGGTCCATGAACAAATGCTTGATTTGATGATTTGAAATGTGTTTAAATTGATGTTATGATGTTATAAGACCCATAATATGTGTTGTATTTGTGTTTATACCATGTATTCTGTGGTTGTTCGTGATGTTTGATGTTTACCAACTTGATTGGGTTGAGTTTAGGGGTTTTGGGATGGGTTTCGTATGCTGTTTTCTGCGTTTGGAGTTTTCTGAAAATCGCCAGTTCGCGCCGCGAACCTCTGTTGGCGCCGCGAACTTCTTGGCAGAAACTTTGGAAGTTATGGATCTGCTCAGTTCGCCCGCGACCCCTTGTTGGCGCCGCGAACTGCTTGGCAGAAAGTTGGGGATTTTTGGATTCGCTTAGTTCGCGTCGCGACCCCTTGTTGGCGTCGCGAACTGCTTGGCAGAAACTTAGGAAATATTTGATTCACTCAGTTCGCGCCGCGAACCCTGTTGGCGCCGCGAACCCTGTTTTGCAGAACTTTTCCTAAACTTTGAAATGCTATATCTTTTGAACCGTAACTCCTTTTTAAGTGCCGCTTGAACCTACGTGAAGCCCTAATTGATGTCTTGCCGTAGAATATGCTTTGTATAACTTTGAATACTCTTGGAATCTTCTTGAAGTGGATTTTGTTGACATTGGATATCCGGAATTGATTATGTCGTTTAAGTTGATCATGTAGTTTACGTGGATTGTGTTGTTCGAGTCGATTATGTCGTTAAGTGTGATTGTGAATATGCATCATTGAGTCACATTCATTGCATTGTTTGAGACGGCCCTAGTGGCAAATGTTTGAGACGGTCCTTGTGGCGAATGTTTGAGACGGCCCAATGGCAATTGTTTGAGACGGGAGTTTTACTCCAATGGTACCACATGCATTTGCATTGTTTGAGTTGCATAAGTAAAGTTGTATGATGAGTCGTATTTGAATATTTGTGTGTACACAACATGAATGTTATCTTGTGTCAATTTGATGGTTGTTTCGTTGAGCATATGTGATAAATCACTATGTATGCCTTAATTGAGATTGATATTATTGTTGTCGGTAAGATGTTGAATGTTGTGAATAGTACTAAGTGATATATGTTGAGAAGTGGTGACCGATGTATGATTATTTCTCCGCTTTGAATATTATCATACGCTTCTTTATAATGAATGATATCTCACCCTTTCTGTTTGAATGTTACCCTTCATTGGTAATGTGCAGGTAATGACGCGGAGTAGTCGTGTACCTATAGCTCGAGTCGGTGTGTGTGTCGATGCTCTGATACGTAGCACTCGGGGAACGTTGGATTACTTGTTTATGTTTTGGTTTCTTGCGTTTATACTTGTTAAACCCTGTCCTTAGATTATGCTGAGACTTTTTAGATGTATCGTGCCGTGTTTGGCCGTGATATTAGGAATTGTATTGTTGCTGACATATGATTTTCCGCTTCGATGCAAGTACTTGATTGGCTGACAATGATTAATGATTTCGATATTGTTCTCCTACATGTGTGTTATGTATCTAAGTGATTGAGCATGATATACGTATATGATTTTGTTGTTTAAAATGTGATGCTCCGAATCGTTATGTTCTATTTGCTTGAAATTTTGTACTCTGATATTCCTGTTTATTGCGGGGTAGATTTGGGGTGTTACATTAATATGCTTAGTATAGTTGTCTATAAACTTCCACCTAGAACCCATTTTATTTCTAATGTTTTGGGCTTTCAAGAGCTTAATTCTAGTTTAAACTAAAATGACCACTTTTAGGATTCTTGCTATCGAGACGAGAGACTATCTCTTTGTACTTTCCTAAGTTATTAATCCCCTTTACGTTCCACGACACAATCATGTCCCTAAAGGGTTACTAGTCCCAGGGTCACCCCAAATATCTTATGTTTCAAATCCATTTCTACAATTTATTTCATCTATGGTGTCAAGTTTAGCGGGATCAATAATAATATGTTTACCTCTAACTTTCCTTCTCACATGTTTCCATATTGAGTTGGGGGACATGGGTTGATATGCAGGTGTATTAAGTTCCGGTTCCCTGGCCTTAGTAACTTTGACCTTCTTACATGGAATGGTCTTCATTCTTCAAGTTCTAGTGTTCTTCTCCGCTTCTTTAGTACATTGATGACCAGTTTTTTTGGCAAAGATCACAATACTTTGGTTTCCATTCGAATTCAATAGGTTGCCTGAAAAGATTTCCATTGCAATATTTTATCTGTATGCTTTCTTTTTGTTTATGAGTTATGTTCACTTCCACCAATATTCTTGCATACGAGACCTGCAACTTGTTTATTGTACACTCATTAGTAAACAAAGGTTTACCTAGCATACTTCCAATCTTCCCTGAACTCTTATCCCCCATAGATGGAAAGGAAGTCGAGGGAGTTTAATCCAAATAAGCAGGGTACGTAAGCTGTCCCTTTGGAAATTAAACTCAGGATTCCATTATATCAAAATCACCGGGACATTAAAGATGGTATAAGGCCCCTCATTAGGACTGTATCCATGTCATGTTGTGTCTTGAATTTCAATATGAAATAACCATCCTCATGAAACTATATTTTTGACAACTGTATAAAATTCCACATTCGTGTCATGAACTACTTCACAACATGCATACCGAGGTCCTTACTTAAAGCATACATGATAAGAGTTAAGTCCCAATATTCATTTTCTACCATAACATCCTCTTGTTCAATTTCAACTTGAAGCTCACTATCCACAATTTGGGGGGGGGGGGGGGGGGGCAATGAATTCTATGGTTAGTCCATTTTTTGGGATTCTATTTACACTAAGCACATACACCCATAATTTCTTGGAAGTTCCCTCGCCATCTTTTGATACTTTCTTAGTGTCAGAAGCTTTCTCAAGGTCTTCAGTCTTTTCAGCTTCTAAAACTTCCCCAAATTTCTCAACAAATTTCGAATAAGTTAAAGTAGCTTTACTATTATCCGCTTTTCCTTCCGGTTCAAGAGGTTTGATTGTTGGTGAGGTCACCTTTTTCTCCGGCCTTCCTTGACCCTTCGTCATGCTCGGAAGTAAAAGATTCAACGCAACCCTAAACTACAAAAGATCCCTAACCCTAAGGTTAGAAATTTAAACCATTTACAGTTTTGTTCCATTAAATCTTGATGACGTGAACCTAAAATCGAAATGTCGGAGATCGCCTACGCCGTGGACGGACATATCTACTTGTACGTAGAAAATTTCCCTAAATAATGTATATTTATTTGCAATGTATCAGATTAAATTCATAAAATATTAATTAAAAATTAAAAATTTTATAATCAAATTAAAAAGATGAATTTTACAACAAATGAAAGTGGTGATTATGTGAAAATAAATATATTGAGAGTAATTTTTATTTTTTCAACAATAAACAGTTTGTGTGAGATGGGCTTATATACGTACAATCCAAAGGCCCATAGAAAGAGAAACAGTAAAAGGCCTCATAGCATCACTATAAAATTCTGTGATGTAATTAGGGTTTTATCCCTTTTGAACACACTTCCATTGCAGCGGCACAGCAGCCTCAGGTACTCCATTTTCTCAATCGTATTTTCATTTCTCCCGGCTAACTTCAGCTGCAATAATGGGTCTTTCTTCAACAATTGTAACAAATTCATCATCCATTTTATTCATTCTCACTCTAAGGTTTTTGTTTTTGTTTTTGAGATAGGAGAAGGATGTCTCACAGGAAGTTCGAGCACCCTAGACACGGTTCTCTGGGATTTCTCCCAAGAAAGCGTGCTGCTCGTCACAGAGGAAAAGGTTCGTTTTTCGTATATATTTGTTTTTGGTTACTGCATCCCTTAATTGGGACAGTTTAAAGCAAAAACAATAGGGATTTTGTTATTGAAAAATGGTTATGCAGTTCCGATCTGATTATAAAACATGTTACCTGATTACGATTTCATTGAAGTTACCCTAAAGCTTAAACCCTAATGCTATTACTTTATATGATTGTGTTTCTCTCATTCATTTGAGATTGTGTAACTTTAACAGCTTAATTCAAGTGTAAAGTGATGTAATCTATATTATAAATCTCAATTATAACCTTTTAATTGTTAAATTTTTCCTCATGCAGTGAAGGCCTTCCCCAAGGATGACCCAACCAAGCCACCCAAGTTCACTGCCTTCTTGGGTTACAAGGCTGGAATGACCCACATTGTGAGAGAGGTCGAGAAGCCAGGATCTAGTGAGTATCATTACCATCAAATTCTGTTTCATATGCTAGTTGAATGTCATCAATGTGTCTAATTTACAAATTGAATGTGATGGATGATTTTTTTAATGTTAGGTTGTAATCATATACCAACATGTTAGTCTTTTGTTTTCATAATTTCATTTTGGTCAAATGTAATTAAATTTATTTTATTCAATCATATACTTGAGATTACACCTGTTCTACTTGAAGTATTCTTTTAAGACAGTTTCATACATTGCTTCTTTTTTCTTATATGTTCATGCCAATTTCATTCTTATTATTGTGTGATTTCTTAAAATATTTTTTCAGCCTAGTTATGCTTTTGAATTTTATTATTCTTATGGTTGTTCATTCTGTTGCCATTTCTCTGAACTTTGTTCTTGAAGATTTTGTTGTTTTTGAACTACCTAATAGTTATCTTTTGTTGCCATCAGTCACTTACTATTACTTGACATATTTTGTTCAATTGATCAAGTACTTGTCATTGTGCATTACTCTGATTTTCTATGAAGTTTATATAACATGAAATTACACTCTTTGCTTCAGAGCTTCACAAGAAGGAGACTTGTGAGCCTGTTACAATCATTGAGACTCCTCCAATGGTAGTTGTCGGTATTGTTGGTTATGTGAAAACTCCACGTGGTCTTCGTACTTTGAACACTGTGTGGACTCAGCATTTGAGTGAGGAAATTAAGCGTAGGTTCTACAAGAACTGGTGCAAGTCCAAGAAGAAGGCTTTCAGCAAGTACTCAAAGCAGTATGAGAGTGATGAAGGCAAGAAGAACATTCAGACTCAGCTTGAGAAACTGAAGAAGTATGCAACTGTTATCCGTGTGTTGGCTCACACTCAGGTATTAGCTATGTTTCCTGCCTTTTTTCGCATGACATATCATTTGATAAAGATGTAGTTTGTTCTGTATTTTTTAAGATTAAGTCTTGGGAGGTGATATGATGAAATATCTTTGCAAACACAGCACTTACTGAGTGCTATGAGTGGCATTTTCCACACGAGATTTCTGACCCATTTGTTTTATATTATTATTATTATTATTATTTACAATCTGTTAAACTCTTTAGAAAAATGAGAAGAAATTGTGATTGCTTGTACACCTTTTCTAGAAATTCATTTTAGTCTGTTTTTTATCATAGTGTCCCATTTTTATTGAAAATTCAGTTTAGTCTGTTTTTTATCATAATGTCCCATTTTTATTGAAATGTGAATTGTACATGGGTTATGTTTTTCTGTGAGATGAGAATGATGAAATTTCTGTGCAAACGCAGTGTTAATTGAATGCTATGAGCGGCACATCCACACGAGATTTCTGACTTTCGACTGTTTTGATTAAAACAACTTCAATATAAAATGCTTTAGCCACAGTAATTTGTGGTTATGAACTTATTTATCATATTAGTATCATGTCTGTTATCTGAATTCTAAATACATTATTTTACAACTTAGTTTTCTGATATATTTGTTTTTCAATATCTCACAGATCAGGAAAATGAAGGGATTGAAGCAAAAGAAAGCCCATATCATGGAGATTCAGATTAACGGTGGCACTATTGCTCAGAAGGTTGACTTTGGATACAACTTCTTTGAGAAGCAGGTTCCTATTGATGCTGTGTTCCAGAAGGATGAAATGATTGACATCATTGGAGTGACAAAGGGTAAGGGTTATGAAGGTGTTGTTACCCGTTGGGGTGTCACCCGTCTCCCCCGTAAGACTCACAGGGGTTTGAGGAAGGTTGCTTGTATTGGTGCATGGCATCCTGCCAGAGTTTCCTTCACTGTTGCCAGGGCTGGTCAGAATGGTTACCATCACCGTACTGAGCTGAACAAGAAGATTTACAAGCTTGGCAAAACTGGTGAAGAGACCCATGATGCCCAGACTGAGTTTGATAGGTCAGTTACATGCTTTGATTATGTATTTCATGTTGTCAATTCAATTTGTATTGCACTTATGATGAATGTTTAACCAATATGATATTGTTTACAGGACTGAGAAAGACATCACCCCCATGGGTGGTTTCCCTCACTACGGTGTTGTGAAGGAGGACTATCTGATGATCAAGGGAGGCTGTGTTGGTCCCAAGAAGAGGGTCATTACTCTGCGCCAATCCCTTCTTAAGCAGACTTCTCGTCTTGCCCTTGAGGATATCAAACTCAAGTTTATCGATACTTCTTCCAAGTTTGGCCATGGTCGTTTCCAGACAACACAAGAGAAGCAAAAGTTCTATGGACGCCTCAAAGCTTAATATTGAATTGTTGGAACTTGTTATTTTATCTTTTGTTGCCATCTCTTTTAAACTCTAGTGTCTTATGTTAGACTTTTTTGATAAACTCGAATTCTCTTGTTATTTGAGTTTCTTGCTACTTTTGGGATTTTGTTGTACCCATAATACTTCTAGTTTTTTAAATTTATTTCTTTTCCTTATGTTTTGTTGCATATCATTCTATTGGGATTTTTGTTACTAAAAAGATCACTTTTATAAAGTTTCAATTCACCCAATACCAGTCTAAAAAAACAAAAAATGATAACTTATTTCGTTAATATTTCATATAAATACATTATTTATCAACTGAAACTAAAAAAGTCAAATTCTCTTATAAAAGAGAATGGAGGGAGAAGTCCCTGAAAAATAATATACTTATTTGAAATGTATAAGAATTTAACTCATAAAATTTTAATTCGAAACGATAAATTTAAAATCAAATTAGAAAGATGAATTTGACGACAAATGAAAGTGGGAATTATGTATGAAAAGTTAGAGATTAATTTGTTTTTTCAACATTAAAACAGTTTGGGTGAGATGGGCTTATACATATGTACAACCCAAAGGCCCATAGGAAGAAGAACAGTAAAAAGCCTCATAGCATCACTATAAAACACCGAGTTTGAAAAAATTAAGGTTCTATCTTCCACTCACTTTGCAGCGACATAGCGGCCTCAGGAATCTTATCTTCTCCTTTTTCTCGTCTGTACTTTCATTTTTCACTACTTACTACAGCAGCAACAATGATTTTTTCTTCAAGAATTGTATAAAGTTCGTTATCAAATTTGTTTTTCTTGTTGTTTGTGAAGTAGGTGAAAAATGACTCACAAGAAGTTCGAACACCCTAGACACGGTTCCTTGCGAGAAATCTCAAGGAAGAGTGGTCACATTAGGAAGAGGTTTGTTTTTCATACATATTTGTTTATTGTTTGTTTTTTTTATTGTAACTTTTAGAGTGCGTTTGATTTGTAAAATAAGAAGTATTTTTAGCGTGCGTTTGATTTATAAAATAAAAAGTACTATACAGTACACAACATGACAACAATACAAGATAACTTTTTGGATTGTACTGTATTTGATGGTCGATGCACTCGACAAATTTTTTCTCTATTCTGTTTAATAAGCTGACAAAACATTACAAATTTTACTATAATATTATTTATTGATATTTAAAATAATATTTATGAATAAAAAATATTAAATAATAAGAAAGAGGAAAAAAAAATGAAAACAAGATGTTTATTTACTCTATTTAATATTTAATATGTTTATGTTTCGGACCAAATAATATAACTTTTATTATATTATCTTTTGTTATATGAAATATAAATATTTATGAATCAAAATATTAAATAATAAAAAGTAAAAAAAAAAGAAGAGGAATATACTTTTTTACTCTACTTTGTTACTAGATAAAAATAATATAACTTTTACTATAATATTATCTATTAATATATAAAATATTAATAATATATTTATGAATCAAAATATTAAATAATAATAAGGATGGAAAAAGATGAAAAAACTATGTTTATTTACTCTATTTGATATGTTTATGTCTCAGGCAAAATAATATGACTTTTACTATATTATTTTTTTATATAAATATAAATATTTATGAATCAAAATATTAAATAATAAGGAGTAAAAAAAAAAAGATGGAGGGATATATTTTTTTACTCTCCTTTGTTTGATATATCGGTGCATTAGACAAAAATAATATAACTTTTACTATAATATTATTTATTAATATATAAAATATTAATTTTATATTTATGAATCAAAATATTAAATAATGAAAATTATGTTTATGAGTCAAGATATTTAATAGAGAGAGATTAAAAATTAGTTTTTGATATTTGTTTTATAATTTATGTTTGGGATAAAAAGTTGTCCCATGATTTAATGAGAGACAAGAATTTAGGTTTTTGACCAGTCCTTTATCATATATTTGTCCAGTCACATGAATAGTTTCTGCATCAAAACAAAAAAAGTTGACATGTCTAGTTCCTCATTTTTAGCAAATCAAAAGCACCCTTAATTATGATATTTTTAAAGAAAAACAATAAGAATTTTGTTATTTAAAATAGTTTTGTAGTCTCGATCTAATGTTAAAACATGTCCTTTTATATTCATGGTTATGATTTCATTGAAATTATTATAATCCTTAAACCCTTATGTGTTTACTGCTTATGTATGTGTTTCTCTTGGTTAGGAGATACCCACGATGCCCAGACTGAGTTTGATAGGTTGGTAACATTCTCTGATTATTTATTTTTTGGTGTCACTTCATTCAGTATTACAGTTATATAAATAATGTTTAACCAATCTAAACTTGTTAACAGGACTAAGAAAGACATAACTTGGGGTGTTATTTCTCTCCCCCGTAAGACTCACACGGGTTTGAGGAAGGTTGCTTGTATTGGTGCATGGCATCCTACCAGAGTGACAAATGGTAAGGGTTATGAAGGTCTTGTTACTCGTTGGGGTGTAACCCATCTTTCCTATAAGACTCACAGGGGTTCGAGGAAGGTTGCTTGTATTGGTGCATGGCATCCTGCCAGAGTGACAAAAGGTAAGGGTTATGAACGAGTTGTTATTCGTTGGGCTGTTACTCATCTCCCACGTAAGACTCACATGGGTTTGAGGAAGGTTGCTTGTATTGGTGCATGGCATCCTGCTAGAGTAACAAAAGGTAAGGGTCATGAAGGGGTTGTTACTCGTTGGAGTGTTACCCGTCTCCCCCGTAAGACTCACATGGGTTTGAGGAAGGTTGCTTGTATTGGTGCATGACACCCTGCCAGAGTGACAAAAGGTAAGGGTCATGAAGGTGTTGTTACTCGTTGGGGTGTTACCCGTCTCCCCCGTAAGAGTCACATGGGTTTGAGGAAGGTTGCTTGTATTGGTGCATGGCATCGTGCGAGAGTGACAAAAGATAAGGGTCATGAAGGTATTGTTACTCGTTGGGGTGTTACCTGTATCCCCCGTAAGAGTCACATGGGTTGAGGAAGGTTGCTTGTATTGGTGCATGGCATCCTGCCATAGTTTCCTCCACTGTTGCAAGGGCTGGTCAAAACGGTTACCACCACTGTACTGAGCTGGACAAGAAGATTTACAACCTCGGCAAATATGGAGAAGATACCTACGATGCCCAAACTGAGTAAGTTCTAATTATTTTCTATTACCATTTCAATCAGTAGTAAGTTTTATCCATAATGCTTAACTAATCTGAACTTGTTAACAGGACCGAGAAAGACATCAATCCCATGGGTGGTTTCCCTCACTCCAATTTCTTTGAGAAGCAGGTTCCTATTGATGCTGATTTCCATAAGGATGAAGTGATTGACATCATTGGAGTGACAAAAGGTAAGAGTTATGAATATGTTACTCCTTGAGGTGTTACCCATATCCCCCGCAAGACTCACAGGGGTTTAAGGAAGGTTGCTTATATTGGTGCATGGCATCCGACCAAAGTTTCCTTCACCGTTGCAAGGGCTGTTTCAAGTGCTTGATAGGCCGGTAACATTCTCTTTTTAGTTGTACCCATAATACTTCTAGTTTGGATCATATATTCCTTTTCCTTATCTTAGGTTTTGATTCATAAAATGTTATGGTTGTTTCCACCAAATTGCTCTTAACACTCAGTTTATGACAACATGCAAATCTATTTTAGAAGTTTTTGAAAATGTTTGTGATAAATTGTTAAACTTCTGGTGAAAGCATTTACTATCTATCTCTAACAATTCAATTGCACGAGCTTCCTAAATTGTCCTTTCACATCAAATTATATCCACTAAAAAAAGGACATATAAGTAGTTAAGTAATGTTTATTTTTTTTAATCTCATATCTTATTACAATTTGACATGTGACATTCACTTTTCAAACTTCACTAATTTAATTACAATTAAATATTACATACACTCACTCTCTCTCTTCATTAAAATTTCAAATCTCTCTCTCTCTCTCTCTCTCTCTCTCTCTCTCTAATTTTTTTCTCTATTAATTTATTATATCACTAAAAACACTAATAATTTATTTTAAATTTTTAGAAAATTATAAATTTATTTATCTCACTGGTCACTATCTATTTTATTTTAATCAACAATTATATTAGTTTGAGAGACAAATACTTTATTTTTAAATATTAATTTTTTCCATTTCACAATTCCTTTTTTTAATAATTATTTAATACAATTAAATTTATATGATTATTGTTTATTTTACAATTAAGTAAATTATTTCAAATTTTGAATTTGTTATAAATACATTTTATATAGCATCGAATGATTTTAATCAATAATTTGTCTTGATTTAAAAGACAAATTTTTTATTTAAAAATATCAAAATTTTCTTTTTTGTATTTCTTCATCTCACGAGTTATTTTTTGCATGATTACTATTATTATTTTTTTATAAGAGGGAGGGTGCTAAGCCCTTTTTGCATGATAATTACTTTTTATTTTATGATTAAATAATTCATTTCAAATGTATATTTGTATATAAATAGATTTTATATTTTATCAAATAAACTTTCTATTTTACGGGTCACTATCAGTGCAATAGATATTATTTTAAACAATAATTATTTTGATTATTTAATATAATTGAGTTTATGTAATTGTTGTTCATTTTAAAATTAATAGCTAATTTCAAATTTTGATACATATCTAAATACAATTTATATCGTATTAAATAAATTTACCCGTGCGGCCGCACGGGTATTTCACTAGTTTATACAGAAAATAAAACTTAGAACCAGATAAAATGATTTTTTGTGTGTTTAATACCATTGAGATTCACATGATACTATTATGCAAATGATTATTCTAAAGATAAAAACATACTGATTTCATACTATTTTCCAATAGAAAAAAAATGCTACATAGAGTTTCACACTTAAGGCATCTTTTGTGATGATCGCAAAAGTTACAAATTTGTTAATTATGCAATTGATACTTATAAATAATTATATAAATGTTAATATTTAAGAGGATTCATTTCGTGAAAGGACGAAACTGTGTATAGTATTAGCGGTTTGGCTCCGATTTAGGTGATACCAGTTGTGTTAGAAATCTAACTTAAAATATATTTTATGGTAAAGTTTCAAAATACTTATATGTATATGTGATATTTGTGATTAATAAATGATTGTGAGGTAAAATAGGACATGAATTCAATGTTTGGTAAACTATTTACGAAGCCCTAATACGGTAATCAAAGTAAGTGTATTTCATAAGAGGAATGAGGTTTGGGAGGAATTCACATATGTTAATCATGCATCATACTAGAGTGGGAGTAGGTTTGCATCTATAAAAAGTATTGTAGTACGGATGTAGTCACATGTACTCTTAGAATATTGAGTCTAGAGAGAATGTCGTAGGTAGTACGGACGTAACTCATATGTAATTCTAGATTGGAGTTTAGCGAGAATGTTGTAGTACGAGACAGAGCTTGCATGTACTCCTAAATTATAGAACTCAAGAAGAGTGTTGTTGTATGGAATGTAGCCCGCATTTACTTCTAGAATATATTATTAGATGAATGACTAGTACCACATGCATATATAGTAGAGGATAAAGTGCATTATATATGCATGTAGAGTGGAGGATAAAATGCATTGCATAATCATTCATGTCTATATTCCGTAGCATCGTATACCACCTTGTAATGTTGTATGACTTGGTATGATGTCATATGATTATGATGTTGATTGTGTGTTATGAATCATGCTACTTTTGTTGTTATTATACCTTATAGTTTGTAGAATGTATTCTCACCTTTCTGTTTCCATGTCTCTGATATGAATTTATATGCAGGATATACTTAAGTTGCGACCGAGGAATAGTCGTATTGTGGCACTTTTATTGAAGATGGTGTAAAAGACCATTTCATTGGTTTTCTTTCGTGCTTATGTATGATAAATTATCAAGTCAGCTAGTACGTTTGGTTTGTAATAAGGCCCAGGTATGGTGACATCGGGGTCATGATTCATGTGTTTTCTTTTGTACATATGTATGCTGGTATTGTGACATTGGAGTCAGGATTCTTATGTTTCCTTTTGTACGTATGTATGCTAAACTGCCAAGTCAGCTAGTATGTTTGGTTTGTAATAAGATTCTGGTATTGTGACATTGGGGTCAGGATGCATGTTTTTTAAATTACTATGTTTGGTTTTATGTTTTAATCAAGCACTCATATATGAGATTGTTAATGTTATTGTGTTAATTTTGTTTTATTTATGAAAACATTATTTCGTAAGTTATGTTTTAAAAAAAAAAGAGTTTGTGGTTTAGGGTGTCACAAGTATCAATCAATTTTTTTTTGAAAGGAAGATGACACATTGTTGGGCCGAACTCCTCTTCATAATAGAGCTTCTAGAATAAACTCTAGATTCCTCTTCATCATGACTTCTTTAGCAGAGAAATATAATTTGATGCAGTAAGAACGAGGATCATATTGGAAATGGGGTCATGACTAGTTTTTCAAAAAATTGCTCTAGCAATAACGAGATGATTCAACGAGGCTTGAGCATAATTCAAAATGAGCCTCCTGAGTACGAGGTGTGTGTTAGACATAAGACTTCACACACAAATTTTGGTTTGAAAAATTTTTGTAAATATTTTCAGAGTTTAAAAATATTTTGATAAATATTTTAGATATTAGCTGTGAAAATTAAACTTGTAGAAAATAAAAGTAAAATGAAAGAGAAAAGACACCCAAAATTTATAGAGGTTTTGTCAAGAAGTCTTAGTCATGTCGCAAAGGTTTGATCTTGAGAATATACAGTAAAATTAAGAGCTTTTAGTCGGTTGAACTCTCAAATCCTATTATACAAGAAAAAAAATGAAGTTTCTGAATAACTTTCAATGATAAAAGAAATAATGGAGAGAAGCGGTTAATCTTCCTTCAAAATAGAGAATTGAATTAGTTATTCTTCTTTTCAATTAGCAACTTGAATCAGTTACTCTCCAAGATAAACTGAAATTTTCTACAGACTTATCTCGAACCAAAGTGAGCTTTTGAACAGGCTTGCCATAAACCAAGATGAGATTTCAAACCTAACTTATCTCGAACCCCAACGAGCTTTTAAACCGGGCTTAACTCAATCTAATTGAGATTTTGAACCGAGCTAAACTTATGAAAATAATCGGCATTATAAAATATAAATTCCTAAACCAAAACTTTGAACGCAAACAAACAACCCCTTATGGATAAATTATTCAACAAAGATAGTATACTCCGTCGTGAATTTACATCAATGCCCCCTTCCAAAATTACAAATATGCTTTCAAGCAAACTTCATCTTCAACCTCACTTCACTTGTAATATCTTAGTGAGATTTAAGCTTAGAACTTAAAAGAAATATCACAGTTGTGATTATAGCTTTTTAAGAAGCATTTGAATACTCTTGTAAACATTTATTTTACATTGATTTGTAAAAGGTTCCTAGAGTGATCAAGTTGTGATCAGTAGACTCTAGAAGACTTAGAAGTTTCTAAGTGGTGTATTCCTAGAGTGATCAAGTTGTGATCAGAATACTCTAGAAGACTTAGAGGGTATCTAAGTGGAAAATCATTGTAATCAAGATTGATTAGTAGATTAAATCCTTAGTTGATGTAAATCACTCTAAGGGGGGTGGACTGGAGTAGTTTCGTTAACAACGAACCAGGATAAAAATAACTGTGTTATTTGTTTTTATCTTAAGAGTTTTTAAAGTCACACTTATTCAAACCCCCCCCTTTCTAAGTTTTTTTCTATCCTTCACAGTAGTCGAGCAGGCCAAAAATTAGACATACACTTCTATTCATACACACAAACATGCTCAACTTACTGTTATTTGCCAAAAATTATTGTTAATCATTTGCCAAGCATAAACCTAAACTTCTAGTTATCCAATCACAATTAAGCATACACATTTGCATAACCAAAAAGTCCAAATTGCCTACATACATTGAAAATCATGAATTAGAATTTTGCTTCGAAACTCAATAGATAATTTCATCTAAATGAAGAAAGTTCCCACCAATCAACAAATATTGGATGCAAGTTTTAAGTGAAGTCATATCAATCTAACGCTGATAAACAATCAAAGTTTTTAGTTCCAATTCATCATGTCACCCCTAATATTCTAACAAAAGTATGAAGTAACACTGACAAACTGAAAATGAGAGCATATAAATAACCAAGAGATCTTACAGGGGATTACTACCATGCTAAACTTCATCATCGGTGTAGATTTTCTCACTCTCTAGTTCATATCCTCATATTCTTCCGAATCTTTCATTGTTGAAAAACACAAAAATCCCAATCCTGAAAGAAAGAAAGAGAATGAGAATAAACATAAACATAAACATAAACATAAACACTGTATGAAGGGTGGCACAATACACAAACATCACTATTAAAAAAACACTCAAATCCTAAATCTTTTTAAGATTAACACAACCCTTTAAATTAAGCAAATTCTAAAACCCTAATTTTAGACAAATCCTAATTCTAGATCATTTTAAAGAAACACAAACCTTAAAGATTAACAAGCCCTAACTTTAAATCACAAAAGTTTAAGAAATCACATAAACCAACTACTAACCTTTTGATTACTGAGTAAAGCATATAAATCTGCTCTAATGGTTCCTTGAATCTATCCAACTGCTGGAAAAAAAAGAAGATGGATGAGAAAAATAAAAGAATGGTTGTCTAAATGAACATAGAGACGAGACATAAACCATACAATCAGAAACAATGAGATGGAGGAATGGAAATGGAAACACAAACCTGAATATGGAGTTGTATGAAGGCTGTAAGAAGGACGACGCTCAAGAAGATACAACATAGGATTTGGGTTTGAACTCTAAAAAAATTAGGTTTTATATATAATTCATTTAACTGGGTTGGGAGATTGGATAGGGTTCGGTGACGGTTACCAATGGGCCTAAAAACATAAACCGAAACCGATTGAAAGAAACTGCCCCAACCCTATTTGAGCGCCTCGTGAACCCGCGAATCCAAACCAATCCGACCCAATAGCTAAAAAAAACACTCGGTTTCGGTCGGATTCCCTCGGTCCTCATTTTTTGTCCAGCCCTAGCCTACGCAATTATGGGCATAAATGTCCAAAGTAAAAAGACAAAAATAAATGGATAAGTATAAAAAGTGGAGGGGACCATTCTTCAAACTTTGAGCCTTAAATTCAAACATAGGTTATCTATCATATCTCAAACTCTTTCACATTAACAAACCTAACATAACATTCATACACAGGGTTAACTTAACAGATTCACCACATTCTGCGTGCGTGCCTCACTTCTCTCGTCTTAATAACACACTCTCTCTCTCTCTCTCTCTCTCTCTCTCTCTCTCTCTCTCTCTCTCAGGCAAGTTTTCTCTCTCCCTCTCTCTTTTTGACTTTAGATTTTACGATTTACGGCAAAATTGGGGTTCTGAGCTGAAATTTGTACACGACCTATTTTAATTTTTAATCCCTGTTACTGCTATTTGATTTGCGTATTCCCAATATTCGGTCTCCAACACTTTCATCAGAGTTTGAGATAAAAATATCATTTTTCTTTAAATTGTACTTTGTCTGTGATGCCTCAAGATTTATCTATTGGCATTGTGATTTGATTCTCATCGTGATCTAGTCCAATTTGATTTTGAAAGAATATCAGAAAAAGTGATTTTTTAAGGTTTTTTTTATTGGGGTTTCAGAGAAAGATTTTCAAATGTCCATTTTTATTACTTTACTTCAGTGGCATACTTAAAAATGGATTCAGACTTGAGAACTGTATGAATTTGATGATGATATACATAATTTGAACAATTAAGAATGAGTTGAAGTGATTTAGTATTGTTGTTATTGTTATTATTACAGGTTAGTTTAAACTGCTGTTAATCTTTTATATGCTTTTTACAGGTTAATTTACCATGACTGAACCTTCCAAAGTCATTCATGTTCGAAACGTGGGGCACGAAATATCTGAAGTACTCCCCTGGCTCTCACTTTCTTTCTCTATTGCTGAATGTCTTTGTTGTTTGTACCTATTTGATTGCTGTAGCTTTTTTTGCGAACTTGACATGGACAAAGAGAGGGTGGGTGAAAAGGGTCATTCTGGAAACCATATCTCAGGAAATTAATGTCTTAGAAACTTCTTCTTAAGGGTTAACCTGAAATCCGATATGATTGCGATTTGTATTGTGACCATATTTTGTTAGCTCTATTGCCAAGACTAGATTTAATCTGAATCGGTAGATCTCGTCTCTTGTGCTGCTTCTATTCTTTCTCTTTCGTCCATTTGACGGCACCTTCATATTGGTGTCAGTTTATTCCTAGATATGCAGTCCTTTCGCAGAATGGCTCAAGCATTTTCTCTCTGTCTGTGCTTGTTTTATTTTATTTGATCACTTTTTCTTAGACCATGATCGGCATTTATTTTACTCCATTGCAGCTTTCTGTCCACATTATTGGATAAGAATGGAGTTGGAATTAATATTTGAACTCATAAGTTTAGATTTTAATGCACCGTCTTAGCGGTTAACAAAGAATGAACTATGTTGCAGTTACAGTTATAGGCCATTTTTATGTTATTACACTGAAATTTTATTTGAGTTCTTTGTTTCAGTCTTTCAGAAGTTCCTGAGTGATTCTAACTTTTGCCCTTTTGATTGCAGAATGATTTACTTCAGTTATTTCAACCTTTTGGAGTCATAACAAAGCTTGTGATGTTGCGTGCAAAAAATCAGGTTTTCTCTTTAACACCTTTAATTAAAAGTGCCTGTTTTCCTTGGAATTTTAAGGTGCTTCATTTCATCATGTTTTTATTTGTACAATACTACAATAGCTGCGCCTGTATTTGCAGGCACTTATCCAAATGCAAGACGTTCCTTCTGCAATCAGTTCTTTACAATTTTATGCAAATACTCAACCTAGCATAAGGTACAATCAGCCTGCCTTACATGATTTCAATTACTATTGTTTTGATATCTTGAACTTTTGAGATTATATACAGAGATTGCAATGCTCTATCTATTCCGATTGATATTAAAATTGCCTGAATAATCTAATTATCTTTATATTTTATGTTAGGGGGAGGAATGTTTATGTCCAGTTTTCCTCTCATCAAGAGCTAACAACAGTAGATCAAACTCAAGGACGAGGAGATGAGGTTAGATTTTTTCGTTTACATTTCAGAACCGAAAATTGCATGCTTCATCTTGTTGATTGCTTACAAAATACACTGAATTGAATATGTACTTTATGTTTTCTCTGTGATATATCTCCCTACATCTTTGTATCAGTATCTCAGGCCATTACATTTCTGTGGGCTCAGTGTGTAAAATTTGTATTCTATGAATCTATAATTATCATTTTCTCTTTATCATATACTTCTCTATTTATTCTCCTTTCTCTCTATCTCTTCTCTTTCTCAATGCTGTCTTTCTGTTTGGAACCCTCTGGATGCACAGCCAAATCGAATTCTCTTAGTTACAATACATCACGTGCTCTATCCCATAACAGTGGATGTACTGTATCAAGTTTTTTCTCCTCATGGATCTGTGGAAAAGATTGTGACATTTCAGAAGTCAGCTGGTCAGATTCTCTCAGATTTCTCCCTTTCTCTTCTTTCTTTCTGTTTTAAGTTTTTCTGAATTTTAACTGAGTGGATTGGGATTATATTTTACCATGCAATACTTTTGTCTGATTCAAGTAGACACTCACGCACCCCCGCACACACCTTCACCCCATTAATACTTGGACACTGTGACACCATTAATAACTTAGAAAGAAATGATATTGCTGATCCAACTGTTGAACAATAATTATGTAAGTCAATAAGTTATGTGTTTTACTAATTGTTTTATCATATGTTTGCCAACGTTGTAGGCTTTCAGGCTCTCATTCAGTACCAATCACAACAGAGTGCTATTACTGCGAGAACTGCACTCCAGGTTGTTTAACATTTCCTTTATATTTGGGGATTTACAGGACTTGTTACTTCTAGTTTTGTTTCTAAATACTAATTGAAATTTTGGAAATTTCTAGGGTCGCAATATTTATGATGGTTGCTGTCAGCTGGACATTCAATTTTCAAAGTAGGTTAAATTTCTCTAAATAATTTGTGTTTTTGGCTTTTGGGTTTATATTGTTAGTTATCTAACTTATGTTATGCTTGTGTTTTAGTCAATTTGTAACACCTGAACCTTATTCCTTTCTCTTATTTACTTTAATTTCTTATATGGACATTTAATTGATCTCATTCACAGCCTTGATGAATTACAAGTAAACTACAATAATGACCGATCAAGGTGATTCAGTGTCTTTTTCTCTCTCTCTTTTTGATCACTTAATCACCATTTTATCACCACATTTTTGCTGACTTACTCCGCATCTTTTGCAGAGACTTCACAAACCCTAGTCTCCCTACAGAACAGAAAGGAAGACCTTCACAAGTATATTTGGTTTTTATTTATCTATTTATGAATCACATCTTCCTGTTGATATTTGTGAAGTGCATTCTAATAGGCATTTTTTATACTCTATCTTCTGTGAAACAGGTTGGATATGGTGATGCAGGAAACATGTATGGTGTTCAGGGTTCTGGAGCCAGAGCAGGTGGTTAATTTAACTGCTTTGACTGGTTTATTTTGTTTTCAGATTGTGTTATTTGTTAGTGTACTAATTTATATCTTGTTTTCCCTTCCTTCCAGTTGGATATCCGCAGGTGCGTATTTTTCAGATCAAGTTGAAGTCCCCAATTTGATGTTATACTGGCATGGTTGAATGTTTTAAGTTATTATACTTTTGTAGCTTATGAGAAGCACTGTCAAAAATGAGTGATGGTTGATCACTCCTTGTTCTGATCTTTCTAAATCTTCTAACTATTGTTTTTTTAAACTGTAGACGCCCAATGCTGCAGCCATTGCAGCTGCTTTTGGGGGAGGTTTGCCTCCAGGAATAACTGGGACGAATGATAGGTGTACAATTCTTGTTTCCAATCTTAATCCCGAGGTAAGTGTTTTCTCTGTCTTCTATCTAATCCCCGTCTATCTCAGCCTATTTAGCTTCAAGTTTGTTTATCTCAGAGAATTGACGAGGACAAACTGTTCAACTTGTTCTCCCTTTATGGGAACATTGTCCGAATTAAACTTCTACGCAATAAACCAGATCACGCCCTTATCCAGATGGGAGATGGTTTCCAAGCTGAACTGGCAGTACACTTTCTGAAGGTTTGTTTCATGTCCACCTTGCTTACCTGGTTTTCAATTTCTAAGATTATGATAAACATTTTCTTTCAACTTTGACAAGTAGGGAGCCCTGTTGTTTGATAAGCGACTTGAGGTGAACTTCTCAAAGCATCCAAACATAACCCAAGGTGCTGACACACACGATTACAGCAACTCCAATCTCAACCGTTTCAACCGTAACGCTGCTAAAAATTACCGTTATTGCTGCTCCCCAACAAAGATGATCCATTTGTCCACACTCCCACAAGACATCACCGAGGAGGAGATTGTGACCCTTCTAGAGGAGCACGGAACCATTGTCAATAGCAAAGTCTTTGAGATGAATGGTAAGAAACAAGGTCTGGTTCAGTTTGAGACCGAGGAGCAGGCTACCGAAGCCCTCGTGTGCAAGCATGCCACCTCACTTTCCGGCTCGGTAATCCGGATCTCTTATTCTCAGTTGCAAAATATATAAACTTAACGATGTTAAGGATCGGGCAACAACAACCGGGGTAATGGTTGCTAAGTTAATTAGAGACAAGGATTCTGAATTTGGAAGGATTTTTTATATGCAGATAGATGATGATCTTCTTCATTATCTTGTAATGGTGGCTTGATTGCTAATTTGCTGTTGATAATCTCACTTAATCATTTCTTTTCTCATCTCCATTGCTCTTATCATTTCTTTAGATTGCTAACATAATGTAGAGTAGGGGTGTAGATTTTGTGATTGGTGAAAGTTGAGTCTTGAGGAATAGGAAGCTGGGGAAATCACTGCCTTCTTTTTACCACCTTTATTTTTTTAAATAATTGTTGTATTTTGGCCAAAATATGCCATTATGTTGTATTCTCAATCCATAGAGTTTTTTGTCCAATTAAGTAAGAAGCTAATTTTTGCTTTTCTGAAGTGTTTCTATTGTTTTACTCCATCCTTTTCCAGCTACATAATTTCCTCTTCCTACAACCTCTCTTCTTCATCTCCTATTATCTTCCTTTCCTGTCTCTTCCTTGCATGCCGACAATGATTGAAACCACGTTCATTATTTCTCCTCCTTTCTCACCTTTAGAACCGTTTCTCAATCCTCTTCTCCCCTTCAATCAGGAGCTTGCTCAACCCTTATTAGTCATTTAAGGGAACAAACAAATAAGCAATTGTTAATGATTGATTGAGTGTTTTAATATCATATAACTCATCACTTCCCTTGCAATTGTATGCACAAAAATGCAAAAACAGAATAATATATTTTCTACAAAACCCATGGCAAAAAAATAATTTCCTAGGTTCTCATACATTTTTGTGGAGCGGATCAAGTTTTTAAGCCTCCACCGCGCTATGTCTCGTTTTTTGCGCACGCGAACACACACACACACACATATATATATATATATATATATATATATATATATATATATATATATATATATATATATATATATATATATATATATATATATATATATATATATATATATATATTGCATTTAAAAACTTAACCAGTGCAGTGTCTGTAGGTTCGTTTCGACCTTATTTTTTGCGGGACAAATCAAAGTTTTATATTAGCACCCTCAACTATGTTTGTTCTGTTCCATCCTGTTTATTTGAGTTTTTGCATAGTGGATTTAAACGGGACGAACATGTCCGTTTATGACATTTTTCCATTATTAGTTTGTGAGTAAATAACACACATTTTCAAGACATGTGACATATATTTAATATTTATTTGACTTTATACACATAAAACTATACTAAAAAAACTCCATTTCTTTTAGAAAACGAAACATCCCTACTCTTTCCCTTGTGTTTTCTTAAAAACCACACCGATTTAGAATACACTTAGAAGTAAAAAAAACACCTATTTTATTGATATTAATCCCATTGAGAATCAGAACTTTTTCCCCCGATTAGAAAGTGTACTCCAAATAGGAGCACTTTTTAAAAGAATCACATAAAATCAAAAGGTTGTATACGTAACAACTTCAGAAGTTAGAAGTCATCTGAGGGGCTCATGCTATGTTTCGATTTCTAGAGAGGTTGTATACATAACAACTTCATGAAGCAAGGAAGGCTGGTGGTGTTGATAAGCAAATTGTGCAACATATAACATATACAATGAAAGCATACATATTGTACTGGGTTGACACATCCATTTTTGTGGACAAGAGTGCCACTTATGTGGATGTGATATACCGAAGATACTTCGCTGACTTAAAGCTGATCCATGAGTACACTTAGGGGGCCGCTCATTTGGTCTACCTATACTCCAAGTTACTTGAAGGTTGCATGTGGAACACCAAACAAATGACAAACATCATCACACTATTGAGGGTAATATTTATGCATCTTTTAGTGTTTTTGTGTCGTTTTCATAACACTTGGTCAAAGTTATTACTAATGATTCATATGTACCATTTTCAGACTTGGATCCTCCAGCACTTCTCAGGAATATATGACTGGTCACGTGCTCCGACCTATATTAAGGATATGCCATGTGCTTTTGCATTCATCCCGCTTAGAGGAAATCAGGCGACGAAACCATAAAGAGAATATCTTGACTACATGGTAGGGGAGGATATACACTTCCATACGTACGTCGATCACCGTGAGACACACCCCTTTTACGAAATTGTCTTCTACTCTGGATGGTTGGCTTGCGGTTCACGTTTGATGTATCCTCACCTGCCTGAGCGCGTTATACGACAATTCAGTTATATGCATTTTGTTCCTAAAGACCCTTCCGAGTCTGCTCTACCTGCTATGACATATAGAGATATGGGTTTCATGTATGATGATTACCTTAATCATCTGATACTGGATGAGACATAAAATACCATGATTTCTAATAACTAGAGTGCTGCACACGATTACATCCAATGATTTTTAGAGTGTCACATCCTTATATAACACCAAATGTTCTGGGAGATCCACCTAAGCAAGCTCATCAGAAAATACTAGAGGAGCAGGCTATATATGGTCGTATCATGGAGCTTGGGCAATCATATATAAATAGAGGATTCTTTCCGGATGACTCTGAGTTAGAGACATTCTAAATTCCATCACGGAGGAGGCACAAAAGGAATTACAGTACATGAGACAACGTAGAAACAGAGGGCCCGAGTCCGTCATACGCCTTAGTTTATAGTATATATATTAGGAAAATTATTATCGGTTATATTTTATTTTGACTTCATTGTGTATTTTGAATTTATTAATTTATATACACCATTTTCTTAATATTCTGAAAGCGTATGGTTTAATTTAAATAAAATTAACAATGATAGTATAGTCATAATATATCGTCAATTTCATTGTATCTTTAAAAAAAAAAATTATAATCTGGTGTGAATAAAAAAAATACATCTTCGTATTCTATCTAGTGTAAATACGAAGATAAATCTCTGGATCAATTTATGTAAAAAAAGGGCCTAATATTCAAAATAATTTATCAATTGAACTCATTAACATTTTATTTTGATTATCTTATTTGCTATAGTTGAACCATAAATGTTTAAATAATTATTTTCATATTTTAAGTGCATATTAGTTTGGTATAATGGTGTTCTTGCGGTAAACAACTGAAGCCAGCATTACTTTTGTACTAGGAATCATGGAATGAAAGGGTACATTAACAAGTTTATGTGCTGTAAAAAATCTGCTACGAACTTAAAATCTCAAATGGTTTGGTGAGAACAATGAATTGTTTTATCCATAACCTCTCTCTTCACACAAGAGTCTATTCTGGGGTTGATTGGTGGTTGATCATATAGGTGCTAATATCACATTGAATTGAATGAACTGATATCTCATGCTCATCATGCAAAATTGTCAAAGTTCAAAGTAAGCTTGCAATTCATAGAAATATTTGGCCAACTCGTTTGCATTCATCGAGCAACACCCAAATTTGATCTCTCGTTAAAATATTTGGTCAAACTTTGCTGAGTTCCTGTAACATAGCCCGAGAAATGAGATAGACTGCAGTCCATTGTTTGATTGCATTGTATCCTATTTTCAACAATCTAAACAATGGTAGTATCTCTTACTATTCAATCACACTCCACTCCAATGTACCTCCGGAAGTAACAATTCTGAAGCAGTAATATTTGATTGAGGATTAAAATATGCAACACTAATTACTACTAAGATGTGCACAAATCAAGAAACCATCTTGTTAATATCAAATTTGAAATATTCATTTACTTTCCATTGGTTCAATCATTTGTAGTGATGCTTAATAGTACAAGACTAGAACATATGCAATATAACACTAGTAATTAGCTGCATAAGAAACAGTATGGAGTATAGTACTTCTAATGATTTGGTAAAATAATACCCACAAAACTTTGGAAGGAAAAATGATATTCAAATTCTAACGATGTCCACAATGCACAATCTACTCGAGGACTTCCTCTAATGATTCAGTTGAATAGAGGAGCCAAAGAATCTTATTTCAAGCCAACAGCAACCATGATGGTAAAGAAAAGTAATATCGGCGTCAGTAAACAAGACTACCTGGCTTTTGTAACTGGTAAGGAATATTAGAATGCTGTAGGCTCTATTTGGAAGGTTTCTCAGAAGATACGGAACCCTTTTCAACCACTTTGGCAGAACTAGCAGGCTGTTCAGCTTCAACGAGCTCACGTAATCTTTGTTGAAGTTTGCGCACACTGTCCTCTGTCTTGCGAAGCTTTCTCCATCTATAAGTAGTCCAGAGACCAAAGCCACCATATACAACAATATAGGAAGCCCATACATAAGGATAAGCTTCTGCGTGCTCTTTGATTTTTTGATACCGTTGTTCCAATGAATTTATAAAGCCCACAGCAGAAGGGCCACTGACTACTTGATCCTCATCAGTTTTCTGGATAAGTGCTGCAGAACTCAGCATTTGCTGGTTATCATTATTTGGTTGATTTGCCATGTTCTTAGCTCGAGTGTTCCAGCTATTAATAGTTTAAAAACTGCATAATCAATGACACTTTTCAGTACTGCATAATTTTAGAAAATAGAAGAGAATAACATTAAAAGTCTTATACAATATCGGATAAGCGGAATTGCTTAAGCTAAAAACCAGTCTGCAAAGTAAACATAAATACTTAAACAAAAAAACACAAAATTAAAGAGACCATCATACTAATAAAATATAGGGCAATAAAACTTAAGCAAGGAAGAAGATCATAACGATTGTTTGAGAGCAACAACATAACATAAATAAGAACAAAACATTACTCTTAAAGATATCGGATTGAAATTTATACCCTTAACAAAAAGACAATGGGTATAAATAAAAGAATTTGAGTAATTTTCCCCCAAAATCCTAATAGCGGACGCGATAGCAGTCTGGGACTTCAATTACGCCACAATTAATGGCGGCTAAAGCCGCTATTGCAGGCAGACGGTGGCTCGCAGGCCAAAAGTGTTGTGCTGAATCCTACCACAACTACACTATTATGCTATTCCGCTGCTATAACACACTATTGACAACATAGCAAGAGTCAACTTTAATGAGAATATCTAAATCATACGCTCTTATCGGTCCAATTTGAAACCTAGGTCTACCAACTAGTGATGATTCAGACGGAAACAACCCTAAATTTGTTCTAAAAAAATTGGGATTTTTTAAGGGAACAATTGAGTAACAGAAAGATTTGTTTTTGTTTTCGGCAAATGAAGTATATTTGAGACGAAAAACGATAAAAGAGGTAGCAGAAGTAAGCGATAAAAGCAAGCAATTAAGATTAGATAAAAGGAAAATAGACTCACCAGATTGAGTTTGTGATGCTGAATCTGAAAGGCGGAGATTGGAATAATGTTTATGATTGATACACTTCAAACTGCAGTTGCAATTTGCAAACCCCCAAACCAAAACCCTCTCACATATATTTTTGGTCTTTTTATGTTTTTATTTATTGTTATTATTAAAAAAAAATATTTAAAAAACAATTTTAGAAAAAAAAATACTAGTTCTATTTATGGTTGTTTATTCACATTTTATTGTTACTTTTCACATATATATATATATATATATATATATATATATATATATATATATATATATATATATATATATATATATATATATATATATATATATATATATATGAGTTACGGAAAAATAGAAATATGACCACAAACTTGAACAAATATTTACCATTGAATTTCTATATTTTCAGAATTTTTGATTATGGTTATCAATAGTGTTGGATATCCACATTTTCATTATTTCATTACATCCACATGTTGGCAAGCCCCGTCCAAAAGAATTACTAACGGACGATGTTATGCTCCCCCCATGATTAAGACGATGAACATTTGCAGCAAAACGAACACGAAAGAGACGATGAACATTTGCTTCGTTGATCTGATGAAGAGAGAAAGAGAGAACAAACCTTAGACTCACCAAACAAGAAGAAATGAATTTATGCCACGGTGTCGGTACAAATTGTCCCCAAATGCGAAAAAAATTAAAAATAAAAGCCACATTGAAAAATATAGGCGACTCTTTGAAAACATGTGACATTTTGGGGGTTAATGAAGAAATCTAGATAAGATAAGGGGAGATTAAAAAAATCTTTCACACGGGCTAAAAACAAAACTCACTAATATTACAGGGGAATTGTATATTTAACCCTATTTATTATACTCCCTTCAGCCATAATTATAAGCAAATATTCTATTTTTAGATTCATTGAATAATAAATGTATCTGGTCTTTTATGTAGATCAGATACATTCATTACTCAATGAACCTATAAAGAGAATCTTTGCTTATAATTATGGCCGGAGGGAGTATATTGATAATTCAATTGCCTATTTGTGTCTATGTCAATGAGACGGGTGTGATCCATATCTTCACCCCATAATTTATTGCTCATCTCCGCCTGAATTCTCACTACTGGAAGATTTTCCATCCCGCTCTTCCATAAACATATTAAAATAAAAAATAAAATATTATTTTAATCAAATTAACAGTAAAAACCAAAAGCTAGTAAAAAATATAGAAACTAATGATCAATGATAAATATATTATTTTGACAATACTTGAACTCTGTTTAACATGACATTTTTTGAGCTTATAGTTTATAATTTATAAGCTTATATGATAATAAAATGCCTGTTTGAACGGTCTTTTCATCACGAACTTATAACTTATTTTACTATGGTATATCTTATTTTTCAGACGATATTTCAAATAGTATTTTAACTTATAGCTTATCATTTTTCTTCCAACTTTACCCTTATTATTTTAACTAAAATTTACTTTTACCCTTTATAATTTATTTTTAATTTAAAATAAAATAATTATGTATTAAATATCTTTTATATCATTTTAAATTATCAGCTAGTTGAACCGCTAATTTTTACTAAACACTTCAATTAACTTATTATTTATAAGTCATCAGTCATCAACTAAGAGCTACTAGCCATTCATCATCAGTCATAAATTATAAACTATCAACTAACTTAGTTATTTTTATCTAACAAAAGTCTTAATATATGTTAATGAAAATTTTGACCACCAAAATCTTTAAATTTAAAATATTGAAAATAATCAATTAAATTTCTATCTCTTTTACTAAACATAATATATATGTTTCAACTTTTCAATAAAAAAATTATATGATAAGGTAAAAAATACAACATGTAAATTGAACTATACTCCCTCCGGCCTTATTTATAAGCAAAGATTCATTTTTTAGGTTCTTTGAGTAATGAATGTATCTAGTTTATTATGTAGATCAGATACATTCATTACTCAATGAACCTAAAAAAGGAATCTTTGCTTATAAATAAGGCCGGAGGGAGTATATTTTTAGATTTTATGGTAATTAACTCGGAGGTGGAGACTCCCATAGACATGGATATGTTTCTCATTTCCGTCTCAAAGTGCCTTTTGGGCTTATGCGGGACTAGGTCCCTATTCTATCATGGGAATTTCTTATGTCACTTTATATAGGTGAAAATAATCATATGAAAAGGTCATTGGGCTATAGCAAGTCTATTTTTAGAGGTACCCTTTACATCACACAGGCAAGACAAAATATAGTGTCACCCCATTCTAAAATTAAAAACCATATCGGAGATATAACTCTAGTTATATGTGGATATTTATCTCCGGTGCGGGAAATTGGAAATTCTGTCACCTTTACATTTTAGATATTATCGGAAGTGTATTTTCGAAAAAATCAAAAGTCAAATTTCTTAAAACAGCTACTAGCATGAATCAGCTTCATTTCCAAAAAATTTCATAAACCCTCTTAAAAAACCCTTCCATTCTCAATCAAGTTTTTTACTCCAAATTTCATTCTTGTGGTTCATCATATCAAAAGGAGCTAAAGGAAGTATAATTTAAGGTAAAGTTCATTCATTTCAACTCTCATTCATCATATTAATTTGGGTTTTCATGGAAAAAAAGCTCACACTGATACCGGAAATGTACTTCCGGTTACGCAATGAACTGGGCCGGATATAAAATTCCGGTATTTGTCTGTGCTTATTTTTCAACAATTTCTTCCTTGCTATGGATGTTTCTTAATTAATTTTTTTTACATTAGGTATGGTGCATCCCGATGCTATTCCCAAATCTACTGTGTCTCAAGTTGTTTCACCTCTCTTAGTTAAGGTGGTAGATATTCGGGACCATTTAAAAAATGAACAAGAGTATGAATTTCGTGATGACATGCAATCGTGGATTCGTACAAAGGCCACCAAACTAGGGTTTGGTGTAGCTATCAGAAGGTCTGATAATGGTTCAGATAAAAGATGTGCATTTATGACTTTGACATGTGAAAGAAGTGAGAAATATATACGTTCTCTCCGGAATTTGAAATGAGATGATACCGGTTCAAGAAAATGTGAATGTCCATTTAAGTTGCGTGGTTATCGGTTGGTAATCAATAAATGAAAATTCAATGTGATATGTTGTTTACATAATCATGATTTATGTGCAAAATTAGTCGGTCATCCAATTGCATGCCGACTCTTTCCGGAAGAGAAGGAATGTGTTTCCGACATGATATTGAATTTGGTACCTCCCAAAAACATACTTACAACCTTGAAGGGAAAAATACCCGGGAATATCTCATATATCAAGCAAGTGTACAATAGGCATTATCAATCCAAATTAGCGTTTAGGGGGATCGAACTGAAATGCAACACCTCTTGAAACTTCTAGATGATAAAAATTATGTTTCTAGGCATCATAGATATGAGAATGGAGTAACAGTAAGAGATATAAATTGAACTCATACCGATTTCATTAAATTGTTCAATACGTTTCTCACTTTGCTTATAATTGATTCAATGTATAAGACCAACAAATACATGCTTCCATTCTTGGAAACTATTGGTGTTACATCGATTGAGAAGATGTATTCGGTTGGTTTTGCATTTCCAGAGTGAGAAAAAGGAAAATTTTGCATGGGCTTTAGAGGTTTGTCGGTCAATGTTGAAGGACCAAGAAGATATGTCGAAATTCGTTGTTACTGATCGAGATACCGCATTAATGAATTCAGTTGCAACGATATTTCTCACTTCTTATGCATTAATTTGTAGGTATCACATTACTAAGAATGTGAGAAGTCGTGTTAAATCCGCGGTAGGGACAAAACAGATAGCAGGTTTGGTTTTTTAAACAAATTAAAAATAAAGAACACGTTTGGTTATCCTGATTCGTTTGAACTCAAACTACTCCAGTCCACCCTGCCAAGGTGATTTTGCCTCTCTCTTACGAGGTCTTAATCCATTAATAAAAAAGTTTGATTACAAACACTTAGGGTGTGTTTGGTTCGAGGTAGTTGGAGGGGAGGGGAGGGGAAATCTCTAATTAAATATGTTTGGTTCAAATTTAAGGAGGGGGAGGGAGGGGAGGGGAGGGGAGCAAAATCCCTCCAAACCTCACTTTTTGCGTCCCTCCGAATCGGGGGGATTTGGAGGGGAGGGGAGGGAATCTTAATTTTAATACATAAAAAATTACTATATTTACTAAAATATCCTTAGTTTAATTTTAATATTTCAAAATTATTTATTTTCTTTTATATTACTGTTATCTTCTGTGTGATTTTTCTCGATTGCTTCTATCAATTTATTATAATTATTCTCCACTTTCAAATTATTTTGAAATTTTTGTACTTAATATAAATCATAATCATTTCACTTTTTTATTTTTTTTATAACTCTTTTATGTTTGTTTATATATTTTTTTTCTAATTTTGTTGTGTATTCTATCGTATTTTCTTTTATATCAAATTTTAAATTTTCATTTTAATTAATTAATTTATTTTATTAAAAGATTTAAACCATTTATATTTAATAATAAATTATTTTATGTATTTGATGTGTTAAATAATTCTTTACGATTTCAAAGTTGTTATCAACATATAGTTTAATTTGTTTTTGAACAATTTATTCGAATGAAGTGAACTCAATTTTTTAATGTTATGTAGTAAATTATAACTTTGTAGTCACTCAATATTAGAAATTTTACTATATGTGTAAATTTTTTACATTTGAATATCATATTGTATCACTTATATAAGATAATAAGGATAAAAATGTAAATAATTAGTAAAATCCCTCCCCTCCCCTCCTGAACCAAACATATTTTTAATTAAAATCCCTCCTGAACCAAACATATTTTTAATTAAAATCCCTCTCTTCCCCTCCTCTCCTCTCGTTTGAACCAAACACCCATCTGATTAAAAAAATTCCCTCACCTCCCCTCCCCTTCCCTCCCCTCTGTTAAAGTCCTCACCTCCCCTCCCCTCCCCCTCCCCCTCATTTGAACCAAACAGACCCTTAAACAACCGTTTAAGTCTTCTCAAGAATAACCACAATCCGATTTTCTCAAGGTAACTCTTACACTATTACAACTTTAGTGTGTCTAGAAATTTGCTTCTACTAAGCTATATCACTACCGCGTGATTTGTACACAACTTATAGCACAAAAATATTATATAAAAAAAGTATGATAGAAATAATAATTGGATAGCTCTTTTAATTCGTGCGTGCGTGTGTTCTCTGCAATTTTCTTGAATGATGACTCTTTTATATAGAACGAGCTTGGAGATCCGTTGAGAGACAAAAGTTCTTTATTTGGAAGTTGATAATTTTTATTTAAGTCTATTTTCAAAAATAGAGATTCTGTCCATTGAGTTTAATTCCCAGTCGTTACGGAATCTTGCATTGAATATCATGCCGTTTATTCTGATCTTTTGATCATCAGAGTATTGAGTGCAACTTTGGTGCTTGAAGCGCTTTCTGTATCAGAGTTTGGGGATTTTCTTGTCTGTCTTCAAAACTTCTTGTTCTTATAAACTTCCTTCAGAATTTTCGGAACTTCTTGTTCATGTAGCCTTTTCTCAACGTCTAGATCTTCTTATTCTTGTAAACCTTTCTCAATGCAGCCTTCTGCTTCTGAGAAATCACTGTCTAGAACATCTTCTTATAAACTTCTCTCAATGCATCCTTCTGCTTCTAAGAAATCATTGTTACCTACTTCAGAACTTCTGCAATGTAAAACGTAGGATTAGAGTGAATATTTGCTCTTATCTAAATTTATGTGTTTGTTATTATTAAAACTCTTTCGAAGATGTAGAATCAAATTATGTTCTAACAGATAATACATAAGTACACTCAACGGACGAGTATTTTTCTCTCGCCATCCATTCAATTTTGTAAATATGCATGATACACGTACTTGGTCCATTTCAATGCAAGTATCTGTCCGACGGGTATCCGTAGATTTTGAGATACCCGCACTTATTTACGAATCCATTAATAGTATTATTTAAATAAATTATATATATATATATAAATTAACTAATTTTTTAATCCTTTTTAACACAAAAAATAGTTTAAAATTTAATACATAATAATAATAAACCTCATTCATTTTATTTCTTCTTTTACTAAATAATTATATTAAATTCAACAAAATAATAATGTTTTCATATTTAACTAAATTATAATAGTAATAATAATTATTTAATATAATAATAATAATGATAATTTGTTATTAAACAAATTAACATTTAAGTCATTTTGATAATTATTAAAGACTAGAAATATTCGCCGGTACATATACCGTTAAATTCGTATCGTATTCGTTTATTAACAGGTAATCAAATACCCATTAGTTTTACTCAGGGATTATCCAATAAATCATCACATAGGGTTGACAATGAACCAAACTAACTCGAAAATAGTTCGAAATTCGATTAGAAAATTAAATCGTTGAACTAGGTTCATAAATCAAATGAGCTGAGTATGAGCTAAAAACTAAGTTCGTTAACTAAATTAGTTGAACTTGAACTACACATAGTTCGACTCGTTAGGTTCATGAGTCAATTCGATTATATATGAGATAAATTATATTGTCTTTAAAAGTAGGTTTAAAGATTTGCTCTAAATCTTAGTATCATATTTTATTTTAATCTAACGGTTTTAATTGATAATTTATATTCTCGAGTGAGCAAAATATTTCTACAAATAAAATTAACATCGTATAAATTCCAATCTTATAACTTTTATTTTATTTCTATATTTTTAATTAAAAAATATTAATTTAAAATGTCAAATATATATACATATATAAAAATAGACTTTAAAAAATTACTTTTAAGTCTGTGAAATAAGCGAGTTGAACCTAACAATATAAACTTAACGAGTTGAACCGAGATGTTCGTGAACTTCTAACAAGTTGAGTTTGAACTGAAAAAAAGTTCGTGATAAACTCGAACTCGGCCAATTCTTAACGAGTCAAATTTAATCTGAAATAATAATTCGTTATGAATTCGAGCTCGGCCAATTCTTAACGAGTTAAACTGAATTGATACCCGTACCTATGACGAGTTTTACCTACATATATCTATGAATACGGATTTATTTGATCATCTTAGACCATTTACAATGGTTTCAACACTCAACACCCACTTTTTCAACTCCCAACACTCCACATCATTTTCTCTCTCTTCCACCTAATAACTCAACACTCATTCAACTTTTACCTTCTTCAATGGTTTTTCACTCAACACCCTACCCCACCACTTTTTATTTTCATATTCTTATTTAAATTTTATTTTTATTTTTATAATTACATAAAATTACAATTATCGATTAAAATTAAATTAAAATAATAAATACTTAACAATTTATTTTTTAATTTTTTGTAATAAAAACAAAATTAGTTGGATTTTGATAATTGTTGGGATTTTGAAAATTGTTGGAATTTTGGTTAAATGGAAAATTAGCAGAATTTTGAGTGTTAAAATGATTATTGGGATCCATTTCACTAAAAAAAGACACTTAACTTCAAAATAAACACTAATAGAAAGATAATAATAAGATTAAGATAGTGAAAAACTTGGTTTTTTTCTGTGTCCAAATCAAATGAACCAAGTCTCTATTTATAGAGAAAAAAAATCATGAATTTTGGTAAAAAAAAATAAAAAATAAAAAATAATTTGCAACGAAATAATTGAGTTCAAAATATTAAATGAATAAAAATCTGACCAGCCAATCAGAAGCTGCCACATGCCCCCTGCGTCAGCCTCAATTGTGTTGAGTTTTCTTAACACCTCTCTCTTCCACCTCACACTCAACACTACTCTAAACACCCATTGGAAGAGATTTTGCATGTTGAGTTCAACTAAACACACCCATTGCACATGGTCTTACCTACCGAGGTTCTAATGACGCATAGAGCCAATTATCTCAAAAACACATTTTTTTTAAAATTAAAACAAAATCATAATTAATTAGGTAAACGTACCTACCTAAATGATTTCATGTGTAACAAACTCTTGTCTAATGGCTTTACATTAAGATTAGACGTACTTAATTGACCCGAGCTCTAGAGTTTAAATTATGTATGGCGAAAATAATATACTAGTATCATATTTTTATTTATTTCACGGATGAATTCTAAATTATAAAGGTTTTTTCCTGAAATTTTAAATGTTCTGGCCAAATTATTAATTTAGTGCTTTAATATTTTCATAAGTTATATATATATATATATATATATATATATATATATATATATATATATATATATATATATATTCCAAATGCAAATTTAATATAAAGATGCACATGATTTTAGCTATTAACTTTTTAAGAATTAGATTTGTTCTTAATATTTATAAAATTTATGGATGGATGAGATATCTCAACTGTTATGTTTTGTTTGAATTAAATGAGTATAAATTATTGATTTAAGATAGAGTTTGAAATAGACCAGATTAATTAACAGGGGTATACTGTTTTACCTACACATGTCAAAATTATTAAAAAAAAAGTATAGACTATTTTATAAGCCTATTTAATTAAATATGTTAGGCCACAAACCATACAAAAAAACCTTTTAAATTTATTAGGCCGACTATTTTTATTAAATATGAATAAATTTATTATTTTTATGTTATATTTTATACTTATATTCAAATACAAAAATAAAACTTAGTTATCTTGAAAAATTTAAGATAAGAAAATAAGTTGAAAAAAGTTCTATTAACAATGTTGTAAGTGGTTTTCATAAGTTTTCTTAAATAAATAATCTCATAAAATTTATGCTACTAGTTAAAAGGTCCTAGTCGAAGTCACCCTTGCATGAGAGGGAAATGTTGGATAGCACTTAAAAATATTTTCTAAGTTCGAAGTTGCGATTCGACGGAAGCAATGGTGATAGTGCATGCGACGAAGAGTTTTGAATTTGAATAAGAGATAATTGTTTTTCATCCTTATCCAGTTTCGAAGAGGAGACACGAGTAATCTTAAGATAGATGGAAGACATGCCGAGCAAAACATGTCATTTTCTGGGAGAAAAACCGTTGATTAGTAGTTATTTCGACTTAGTAATATAGGGGTCTTAGTGTTAGGATTTCGGTCTGTTCATTTGTTGTACAAACACTCATAAATACTCAAAGTATCTTGTGAATTGAGAAAAGAGTTGCTGAAAATATACGTGTGAAAACACCATTATTTTATTTCAGTTTAGAGTTTGTTTATATTTCCAACATTTATCTTTCATTGCAATTTCTTTTAGAAAAACACTCTTTATTGCATTTCCTTTACATTCTACAAGTTAAATCTTTTAAACAAACAATATCTTGATTATGAATGTTGTCGAAATGTTCAACATTCAAGAAACGTAATCTAAATAATAGCATATGTCCTATGATTCACTGGTTAATTATGTAAGTTAACCATTTCGTTGGAGACCATGGATTCTTTACCAATTTTCACGGTGAACAAATATGTTACAGGTCAGACTTAAACTTTAAATTTTTTAATAGGTCAGACTTAAGTTCGGCAAAACTTAGTTTAACCCAACCTATTCTCACCTCTAATCTAAGGTTCAATAAATAACGACAACATTTATTTTATTTATATATTAATATAATCACGTTGTTGATATTTATAAATCAACACTTTTTATTTAAAAAATATTTAAAATAATTATAAATTTTTAATTTTTGTTCTCATCAAGAATATTATACTTTTAGTCTTGTAAAATTATTGTGCAAGAATTTTTAATCTTACTACTAGAAATATTGTCTTTTCTTATAAGAAATATGTTAATTATTTCAGCAAATAAACTTTATGGTAAATTCTATAGTATATAGTAAGTATGTAGGTAAACTCGCAGAGAATATTCGCAAGTAAGTTTGAAGTTAATTCCACAATTAACACCGGGAGTAATCCATCAGAAACTTAGGCTATGTTTGTGAGTTTAGAGGGGAGGGGAGGGGAAGACTCCCAAAAATAAAATTTTAAGAAAATATAAAAAAATGTTTGACATTTTTTGAAAAAATAATTTTGTTTAGAATGATAAAAGAGCCATTATCATGACTAAAATTTTAATTTTCAGAATAGTGTAACAACCTACATGATATTTAAAAAATTTACGTAAGCCCTCCAAAACCATCATTCAATACAATTTTTGAGTTCCTCCATTTTATGAGTTTTTGGTGTTATGAATAAAATCAAATCCTCCAAAACCCTCCTACATAAAATCTTTTTATTCTTTTTACCCAATTCTTTCTATTTTCCAAAGTCCTCCCTCTCATTTCCCCTCCAAACTCGTAAACAAAGCCTTAGAATCCGCAGTTAATATATTTATAAAATAAATTTGAGACATAACTGAGCTTGAATGAAAGTTTATTTACGAGCTTGTAGGGGCAAGCTTGACCTCTCATTCATTGAATCATGGTACTAGTAGCAAGAGTTTCTGGTTGAGAGAACGGAGAAAGTGGGAGATACAATGAATGTGGTATCTCATTGAATCACAATTCTGTGTTTTTGATATTTTTTTTAATCACGTTGTATTGAAGAGGAACAAAAGTTTAAAATACGATTACAAAGGGGCTAAAACAATAAGCCAAAAGGAAAGAAAATTACACACCAAATAAAATTTAAATTAAATATAGTGAAAGATTTTTTTGCTAAACTCATAAAAATTGTAATTGGATTGAGTAATTTTTTCCTATATAAGACACCTCCATAACAAAACTTTGCATCCCCACACCACATCTCTAGCATTCCAAACAAAATCCTTAAAAATGATGTCATTCCTACAAAGTCATAAGGGCCAAACAATGGCTAATCAAGCACTCCCCACCTTGCCCCTTTTGATTTTCAAGAGCCGACAAGAAGAATTCCAAGTATAAATACTTTCTTTAAAATCCATAGCTTTGCAGTAATTCAAGTCCAACCAACCGACAATTTCCTTCCAAACAACCTCCACTTTACAACAAGCCAAAAGCTAGTGACTCGAAGACTCGGAAAAGTCTTCGCAAAAAACACAATGAAGATTGAGGTGGTGGAAAAAATGCGAGTTTAGAATTTAATAGGGAAAATTTATGATGATAAAAGAAAACAACGACTCAGCGTAACCATTAGACACAAGTTTGAGAGAAACAATGAAGACTATCTGATTTGAATTTTTTTTAAATAATTGATATTTTTCTATAAAAAAAATTATTAACTATGCATAAAGATGTAACTGAAAATAGGCCACATGGAAATTAGGAACATAAAGGACATTATGCAAGATTAGTGAAGGAGATAAGGCAACTGTGCCTGAGATGGATGCAATGATTTGTGAGCCATCAGGTAAACTAACAGGGATAGGAATTATAGATTTATGTTCAATGAATGCAGAGATAGTGAAAGAAAAATGGTCAGTGGCGCCTGTATCAAGGATCCAGAGATTGGGATTCTTACCATTCACATTTGAGGAGTGTGAGTTCATAACAAAGGTTGAGGTTGAGACAGAGTTGGCTATAGGGCTAGGCTTGGATTGCTGAAGTAATGCTAGGATGCTGTCATACTGCTCTTTTGTAAAACCAAACGAAGAGGAAGCTGAACTTTGAGAGGTAGTGTCTGATGAATGATTTGCAGCTGCAGCCGATGATGAGGATGCATTCCCTTGAGTCTTGCCTTTGCCTCGAAATCCAGGTGGATATCCATGCTTCAGGAAACAGGTTTCAATCGTGTGATTGGTTCTGCCACAGTGTGTGCAGACTCTGTTGTTTCCTCTTGGAGCACTTGAAGTCTTTGCCCGAAACTGAGATGTGCCTTGCTTAGCCGTGTAATTCACCTCATGTGTTGAAGATTGTAGTGCAGAAACTTCCTCGTTTGAAACCGTGGAAGGAACAATGCTTGATGCTGAGGTATCCAGTTCTCTTTCTTGTTGAATAACAAGTGAGAATGCCTTATCAATGTCAGGTAATGGGTTCATCATCATAATTTGTGATTTGGAGTGCGCAAATTTCTCTATTAACCCCTTTAAGAATCGGATAACGTAATCTTGTTCTCTGTATCTCTTGATTGAAGCTATGGCACCGCAAGAACATTGAATGGCGCATGAACAGAAAGGGATGGGACGGTAATTCTCCAATTCGTCCCACATAACCTTCAATTGAGTAAATTAATTTGATACATCGAGGGTACCTTGTTTGAACTTGTAAAGATCTTCTTGAATATCAGAGATGCGGAATATGTCGCCATGAGAGAAATGAATCTGCAAATTTTTCCATACGTTTGCAGCGTTATCGATCCACAGAACCGACTTTGCTATAGCTTCCAAAATAGATCGTTGAATCCACGCAAGAACCATGGTGTTGCACCGAATCCACGGCGCATACATGGGATCTGAAACTGGTGGCTTCGTGAGAGTTCCATCAATGAACTTTTCTTTGTTCTTGGAGATTAAGGCTATCTGCATAGATCTTGCCCAAGTATGGTAATTTTTATCTGTGAGTGCCGGTGTAACGAGAACGAGGGTTGGGTTCTCGTTTGGGTGTAGATAGAATGGATTTGCAGGGTTCGTTGTGAAATCGGCGTAAATCTGGTAGGCCATTGAAGAGGAGAAAAAACAAGAAACAAGAAAAAGGAATCGCAATCGAGCAAGATGGAAGGAAGAACAGAGAAGCTGGATCGGGATCAACAATGGCTACCAAAGCTTTTCGAGCTCTGATACCATATTAACTATGCATAAAGATGTAACTGAAATAACAGAAACACACACAGTTGAGAGAGAAAGAGCTCATGGAGCAAGAAGATGAAAAAGGAAAGTATATTTTCTGTTGTATTGTACAGAAGAGGATAAGATGGTTATATACAAGTGTAGAACAACTAATAGAACTCTGCCAGCTAAGCTGCTTATCCAAACTATACACCATAGTGAATAAGCAATAAAATCAACTAATAAACTATTTATTTACATATATATCTCAATAAAAATCAACATAAATTGATGATTCTTGCTTAAATTTAACTCTTTTGAAAGTGGAAAGATTCAAAAAAACCAAACTTTTTAATGGAAATCATCCCATAAAAAATTTCTCACTAATATTGTAACATTTATCCATGTTTTATATAAGTTTATGAGATTATTCTGCATGTTGTTAGAGATTGTGACACAATCAAGAATTTGTTGAGTAAATTTATTATTATAAATGGTGATAATTTTGATGAAAAATTTCTAAAATATAGATTTGAAAAGATATTTTATAGTGGTTTAAATATAGTCATTATACATATTTGACATTAAGGAAGTAAATGGACATCTTGATATGAAAATGTTTTATTTGTTTTTAATTAGTGATTAAAACTGACAAAAGAATGAAAAAGTACGTTATGCTGGAATTACACCAAACATTCTCTTGTTCTTCACTCTTCACTTCAGTGAATCAACCAACTTTGATTGCAAGATGATTCTCCACAACATTTGTTAGTAGAAGAAGAAAGAAAAGATGAATTGGGGAAGGAAGAGAATTAGGGTTATAACAAAATAAGGGGAAGAAGATGAATATCAGCAGAGTTTCTCTCTGCTCACAAACTATGGATATTTTTTGCAACTGCAATGTTCAAGTTATTATAATAGTAGGGGTTACTCCCTATTTATAGTTGAGTTTGCTTGCTCCCTAAGTAAAGCCTAAAATACATAATTCAGTTAATTACAAAACTAGGCCTAAGTCAAAATCCTGTCGAGGCAACTCCTTCGACAGTTTGACACACACAAATTCGACACAGACACAATAGGCTATTTCGATACGACCTTGTTTCTGTCGAGCAACATGCTTCGACACAAGGAATTACAATCTCAACACATTCATGGGATTCAAACCCGCAATCTTTGAGTAAGAAGACAACTATTCATACGTGGTTACAAATGAACCATTGCAACATATGATATACCTCTTGAGCGTTAAAAGTATATATTACTTCATATTAAAGAGTTGCACCCCTTCACAAATTATTATGAGCTAATCTATAAATAAAAGCACTTTTGAAGCATAAAGAGACACAAATATTATCATGTTTCATGAGTCAAATTATATCTAAGTCATTTCTATATTTCTTTATTAAACGACAAGTGAATGTACGATTCATGTTAAAGTTTCTAAAACATCCTGAAGGGGGTTTATCGGATTATCCATTTGCATCCAATTTACCTAAATTTGTGGGGTGAATTGAAACTAGCAATTTAGTGTAAACACACGTTTTACAATTTATTTTGTGAAAATTTCATCATATCTTTTTCCTTTTCTTTTTGTTTATATTTTACAGCAGACTCTCTGATGTAGGAGGGCTACATCCGCCTATCGAAGGAAAAGCCACGCGTCGGAACAATTCAATAGAATTTACGCAAATTTGGCGTCTGATGTCAGAATAACTCATATTATACCTTTTCGAAAAGGGAATCAGCTTAGAAGTCTATCACAATAGACAACAATGACTTTGTGGTTTTAAGCCATTAAAATTCGTTTCAGGCCCATAAATAACATTTAACTATTTTCTACAATTTTAGCAATTTTTGTTTTATTTGTTTTATTTGTTTTATTTATTTAATTCTATTTTGGATTAAAGGCCCATAATGCACGTCATGGTTTCTTTGTTTTTTGTATTTAAATACCTTTGGCATAATCATACGGATTATCTTTTATTATAATAAAATTCAAAGTCTCATTTATCTGGTGGATTATGGAGCTCATTTGACAGGTTTTGCGCTTGTAATTTAGTGTTTTCATTCAGGCTTAACGCTTGCTAATCCTTAGGGTTTCTAGTCGCGTTAGTTTGTATCAGAGCATGTTTCTTATGTTCTTTTTGTATCTTGACAACCATGACGGGTCAACCTACGACCAGAGCATATCTTGAGGGAATTACCGCGACTTTAACTGCTTTGACTGAACGAATGGTGAATTTAGCAAATTAGGTGAACAACGTCAACAACGGGAATCAGCGAAGAGACAGAAGAGGAGAACATGCTAGGGGAGGAAAATTTTCGGATAACCTAATTTTCGTTCTACGTCAATGATTTAGAATGGATCAAATAATGCATCAAATAAGAACAATAAAATCATTAGGCCTACGAAAGCCATCTCCTTTCATTGATTTATTTTCTCAGATAAATGCTTTCAGTTTACACAGCTTGTAGAAAACTCTATACCTTGTAAACCTGAGAGTAACATTCCTAAACTAAAGAAGTTGGAGACAATTTCTGTTAAAGAGGCAATGTCCAAAATTGTCAAAGGGGCGGTAAAGAATATTGAAGTAAATTATAGTGATGGTGAATTTGGTATATATGAAGGAGATATACAAGGACTTTTACGGAATGTGAGTCTCACAATCAATTGCAAAAATCAGCTCGATGACAATGGATGAAAAGATGGAAATCACGACATAGATGAAAAGATGAAACGTTTGCAAATCAATGATGTAAAAGATGAAATCTTGATATGAATGTTTGACATATTTCACTTGGTAGACTTTGGCAGTTTGATAATGATGTCACTTATCAATGATGGGATAACGTGATAATGTTTACACATAAAATTACTTTGACTCCTATTTTGCACTTTGATAAGAATTCAGAAGGAAAGAAGTCTAGTTTCTTGGTGGTGACACATAGTGAGAAAGCTAGAGCTTGACGAGGCTATTAAAGAAACTAAAGTTTTATGTCCAGTATTGACTAAAAAGGTGATGAGTGCTTTAAAGGAGAAAATAAAAATTTCAGAAGAAGTGTTAGGAGTCCTAAAGGATTTCAAGGAGTTCACCGCAGATGAGCTATCGAACAATTTATCTCCTATGCGATAAACGCATGGAAGTTAATTTTTTTTGATGTGAGAGAAAATGTGATGGCGTTTTTGCGTAAGGAGAGGTTTCTAGTTGGTACTTACAACAAGCTGCAGCCAGATGAAGCTCTTTATCAAGAAGAGAACTCAGGGTTGAGTTCTTTAGAAGTGAAGGAGACTGATGTAGGAGGGATTCCTGCGCGTATCGAAGGAGAAGCCGCGCGTCAGAACAGTTCAGAGGAATTTGTACAAGTTTGGCGTCCGATGTTAGAATGACTCATATTAAGCCATTTAAATTTGTTTCAGGCTCGAATATAGAATTTTACTATTTTCTACAATTTTAGCAATTTCTATTTTATTTATTTAATTTTGTTTTGGATTAAAGACGCATTAGAGTTTCTTTATTTTTTTTTGTATTTGAAGAGATTTGACATAATCATACGGATTATTTGACAGATTTTATATGGTGAATTCCAAAACTCATCTGACAAATTTTATACGGTTTATCTGACAGATTGTAATCAAATCAAAGTTTCTTTTATATGGTGAATTCCAGAACTCATCTGATAGATTTTGTGCTTGCAATTCTGTATTTTTATTCTAAGATTAACGTTTGCTAATTCTTAGAACACTCTCAATACCAAATTTAACCATTTTTAAATTTGATTTGATTTATACTTCAATAAACTAGATTATTTTCTTTAATATCATGATGAGTTTTTTATATAAGATAAAAATCAACTAGTTTTTTCACGAACTTTCCTCGGTCCTTCACAATTTTATTTTTAATAATCTTCAAAGTGCATATTAGTACATTTTGTCTGTCAATGTGCACCGAAAACTTCCTCGTACTAATGATTGTAACCTCAAAGTCGACTGGTTTTATTTCAATAATAGAAAAGTGAGTTTATTGCATTGGTTTTTCTTCCCGTAACGTTGAACCTTCTCTGCATGAATAGTATTAGATCTTGAAATGTTTCGTCTAGGAGAACTTGATCACGTGTGTTATATGATATAACTTTAATTAATCCTATTTATTAAAAACAGACACACTAAACTGATTATGTCTCAAACTTTTTTAGTTGTCCCTTTTCTTTTTCTTCTCCATCTCATGTGTCTGGTTCGGTTTTGAAAGCACCATAATACCCACACTGGCTTTTTTGACATGCTAGATAGAGACAAAAGACAAAGTCTCATATTTATATTCTTTCCCATTCTTATTATTTGTTCCATTCTTTTTCAATCAATCAGATTGATATTTTATATTGTTTATTTTGTTTTTTCTTCTGGTTGAATGAATGAGTTAATAAACTTGAATATTCAATAATAATGAGATGAAATTCAACAAATGGCTCTGTCTGCTCACCGACTTTGGAATATTGTCTGGTGTACGTGACAGCAATTTTGTTTAAATAAAAATAAAGTTTTTAAAGTCAAATGATATATGTTATCTTAAAAAAAAAATTAAATGACATATATAAATAAATATTAAAATTGTATAACTTTAACACGTATTTAACAAGTTATCCATATATTTCCTTCCCTCTGTTCCTTGTAAAATTTTATTATTTAAATAAATTGAATAATTAATGTATTTAATATATATATATATATATATATATATATATATATATATATATATATATATATATATATATATATATATATATATATAGTTCTAATATATTATTTTTTTAATGTATTTAAAAAATTAAAATTTATTTATAATAAAAAATGGTGGGAGTATTTTATAATTGCTCTCTTTAAGTAATTATGTGTTTTAATATTATTGAATAATTAGTTTATTATCAAATATATTTTAATATATCTTTTTCACTATAAATTAGTAGGATGTGGACCACGAAATTATCACCAATTTATTATGAAATTTTAAATAAATTATAAAATATCATAATATTATTGAAAATATATAAGTTTTTTTAAAAAACTGTCATTGTTAAAAAAACTATTAAACACATATTTTACAAAAAAAATTGTGAAAAATATAAAAAAATATTTTTTTAGGGTTGATAGAGTTGTAATAATAAAAGGCTTTATAGAGTTTCATAAATTAAACAAATAAATATCAAAAATTAAAATTACTTAAAAATCAGTAAAAAAATAGTTTTTCATAAAAGTCCAACAAAAGAATTATCTAAAATGATTAAGTTTAATGTTATATTTATTAAATTTTGGACCATGATTTAAAACATAAAAAAATGAAAAGTCAATTGTATGATTAACATACATTTTACTTTTATTTTCTTTAATTGTACAAAAAATGTAAAAAATCCGTGCATTCGCACGAATTTTGATATGATTACCCGTGCGTTCACACGATACTGGTGTGTTACCCGTAAGTTCGTACGAGTACTGTTGTGGTACACACGCTTTTGTGTTTCAAAATATAATTAAAATATTAATAAAAAACAAATTTGTATTAAAAAATATCATCCTATCACTTTTTCATATATTATATTAAAAAAATATTGTATCTTAAATTAAAAATAATTTTAAAATAAAAACATTAATAAAATAAGTAAAACATAACATGTGTTTTTTTTGTTTAATTCATACATTATTTTAAATATTTTTATTTTTATTTTCTTTAATTTTACTAAAAATGTATAATCCACTGGACTAGTTGGTCTCAATTTTGTGGGCCAGTAGCCAAGTGACCACAACATCAGACATCACTCAATCAACTATTAGCAAAGAAGTCACTATTTCAGTCGCTTATTACAATGAGTTCCTTTAGTTCAAAGCAACCCCTTAACCAACATTTTTTGCCAACATTGCTCAGTATGATAATCCTGTAGCCTTTGTCTCTACATTCTCCTCCCCTGGTCCTTAGATCCTTGACTCTGGTGCCTCTGATCATATGACTAGTAATATATTTCTTTTATCTCACTTGTCTTATTCTGATTCTTTGCCTTCTATTACTGTGGCGGATAGCTCTAAAATCAAAGTTCAAGACCTTGGTCAGACACATCCACTTCCAAAATTTTCTTTATATTATGTGTTATATATCCCTGGTTGTTCTCGCAATCTAATATATGTTAACAAGCTTGCTTGTACTCTTGATTATTCTGTTTTGTTTATTGATAATTCTGTTTATGTCCAGGATCGACTCACATGACGGACGATTGGAATAGGGAGTGAGTCTAGAGGATTATATCATCTATCATCATCGGTAACATGTATTTCTTCTCAAAGCCTTATACATCAATGTTTAGGTCATCATAGCCTTAATAAAATGAGTCTTTTAGTTCCAAGTCTTTCTAAACTTTTTCCATTTGAGTGTCAATCATGTGAATTAGGCAAACATACTCGTCATACTTATTATCAACGAGTAAATAGAAGTGTTGCGTCACCTTTTGCTTTAATTCATTATGATATTTGAGGTCCTAGTTATGTCAAGTCAACTTTAGGATATTATTACTTCATAACCTTCATCAATGATTTTTCACGATGTACTTGGTTATTTTTTATGAAAAAACGTTTAGATGTCTTCCACATATTCCCAAAATTTTATGCCGAAATTAAAAATCAGTTTGACATTTTCTTTAAAATTTTATGCACAAATAAAGCTCGTGAATATATGTCATCTAATTTCAATATTTTTTTAATATCACAGGGGATTATTCATCAAACATCATGTGCTCACACACCACAGCAAAACGATGTCATTGAACGAAAGAATCGTCATTTAGTTGAAATTGCACTGACTCTTTTACTTGATCACCACAATGTCTCTTCTCATTTTTAGGGTGATGGTATTCTCACAGCTTGTCAACTTATCCATCGAATGCCTTCATCGTCTCTTCAAAATCAAATTACATTCTCTATCTTGAACCTGCAATACGATCTCTACCTCATTCCTCTCCGCGTCTTTGGTTGCACGAGATTTAATCATTACCCCAGTCCACATAAAGACAAAATTTCCGCCAAATCTCTCAAATGTAATTTTCTAGGATACTCACATATACAAAAATGATATTATTACTTTTGTCCCAAACTTCAACAATACATTGTTTCCTCCGATGTCACATTCTTTGAAACCTCACAATTTTTATCTACCTATGTGTTACCTGATGAGAATGGTACTTCCAATGTTCGAGATATCCCTTCCATCATTCCCACACACATTGCAGTTTTTACACCTCCATTGCATGTTTATACGCGACAGAACCCCGTTCATCGGAGGTGAGATATGATACTTATCCACCGATAATATCTCCTACTCCAACTGCTCTTTTAGTTACGTCACTTGAACTTGATCTTCCAACAGGATTACGAAAATGTTATGAGTCTCATGATCATAATCCTAAATATGAGTGTGCTTTAAATTATGATTGTCTCTCTACTTCCTATGTCTCTTGTGTTTCTGCTCTAGATTTTGTGTTTATTTCTAAGTCTACAGGTGAAGCAATGACTGATCCCAATTGACGTCAGGTGATATTGGAAGAAATGGCTGCATTACATTTAAATAACACTTGGGACATTGGTACTTTACCTCCAGACAAAACTACAGTGGGATGTCAATGGGTTAAATCGATCGTTAAAAACCCGTTTGCTAGCTAAAATATACACACATATATTTAATCTTGATTAGGATGAAATTTTTTATCTGGAGGCTAAGATCAGTTCAATCCACCGCTTTCTTGCAATGAACTCCATTCATCATTTTCTGCTTCATTAGTTGGACTTTAAAAATTCCTTTTTACATAGAGAATTGGAGGGGGAAGTTTATATGGACCAGCCTCCAGGTTTTACTGTTCTTGGCAATTCTAAACTCGTTTGTCAGCTTCATCGTTCTCTTTATGGGCTGAAACACTCTCCGCGTGCTTGGTTTGGTTTCTTCAGCTCTGCCTTGATACAGTTTGGTATGACTAAGTGTGAAGCATATCACTCTATTTTCTTCCTTAATTCCTCCACTGGTCGGTGCATCTTTCTTGTAGTCTATCTTGATGACATTATTATCACTAGAGACGATACAGAGGGTATCTAGCGTCTCAAAACTCATTTTTTTAAAAAATTTCAAACAAAATACTTGGATCCACTCAGATACTTCTTTGGCATTGAATTTTACCATTTCTTATCATGCATTAAAATCAACCAACTCAAGTATACAATAGACATCCTGAGTGAAACTGGTATGCTTGATTTTCGTCCTATTGATACTCTTATGGATCGCTACATCAAGCTTCTTCGGGCCTAGGGGAGCCATTGAAAGACCTGGGAAGATATTGATGACTTGTGGATAGACTCAACTATCTTAAAGTCTCCAGATCGGATATTACATTTGTCATGAGCATTGTGATTCAGTTTCTGAATACTCCTTACGGTAGTCATTGGAATGCAGTCATTCGAATTCTTAGATATATACATAATGCACCAGGAATAGGACTATTATATGAAGATAAATGTGATGCTAAAATCATTTGTTATTCATATGCAAACTAGGATGGGTCGTCGTCGGGTAAGATATCCACGCCTGGATATTGTGTTCTTATTGGAGGTAATATGATCGTATGGAGAAGCAAGAAATAAAATAGAGTTGCACTATCTAGTGCTAAAGCTGAATATCGTGTTATGATAGCAGTCTCAATGGAGCTTGCACGACTTTAAAATTTGCTCTCAGAGCTTAGGTTGGGAGATCTTCAGGCCACAAAACTCATATGTGACAATCAAGCGGCATTCTACTTTGCATCTAATCCAGATTTATATGAGAGGACAAGTACTTTCATGAGAAATCACCACAGATTTTGTCAAATTTGAAGACCAGTTGGCTGATATTTTCACTAAGTTTCTTAGGGGTTATCGAGTGGATTACATTTGTAACAAGCTCGCCTCTTATGACATATATGATCCATCTTGGGGGTGTTAAGAATCAATTATGTATACAGATTATTCCAAAGAATATTCCTTACTTATCCAGAATAGAATTGGATAGAATAGAATAGAATATGTCATAGTATATTTCTTATGTAATTAATAAAATAAGGCAAAATACCCATTTTAGTCCTTTAATTACACCATCTGGTTCACTTTGGTCCTTTAATTTTTTTCGTCTCACTTTGGTCCTTTAATTTTCTAAAAAATGCAAATAAGCCCTTTCCGTCAATTGGCCTCAAACGTCCGTTTATTTTATGTACGTGGCGGGTGAGGTGGCAAGGTTTCATCATCTTCTTTAAAAGGGGAAAAACCAGAAACTCTCTCTTAACCTAACCACTTCCACGCTCAAAAGTATTTCTCTCCCCCATATTCCTACCCCCACTCTCTTGTTCATTGTTTTCTCAAACAAATTCAACCGAAACAACCCGATTCTGCAACAAACAAAACTTAACACGCTAATTCTACCACAATCAATTAAGCAACAACCACAACGAAGGAACAAGAACCTTAACCTCAATCGAACTCCCCAATCCCCAAATTTTCATTATGTTTATGGAATCAATACATATTACAAAAATTAAAAACAAGGGAAACAGGAAGACAAAATAAGGTAAAAGAGCGTTTTGCACGTTGTTTTATGACTTGCTTCAATTTGGTAACATAAGTTCAATGTAATTTTTTGATTGTGCCAGGTATCATCCTTATAATATTATTCAACCCAGAAGCATAAGTAGTTAGGTCCAGTTCCAGAAATGATTTTTCTTTTTATTAAATCTTCAACATGCCCCTTCACGCAAAATCCATTTAGGCTGGAAGCATGGGCTAAGCGAGGATAAACAGTTGAACAAAATGACGTTGAACATGTCTTAGAGTTTAAGTTACTTCCAGAGCTTATAAAAGGATGAAACAAAACTATTTCAGTTTTTACTTGTTAGTGTTTTGGGTTTCAGACTGATTAAAATGATTTGAAACCTGGATGGGGAAATATTGGTTCTCTCTCACATTAACAACTGGAGTCTCTTTGGCTCAAGGTTAAAGAGTTGCATTGCAATTTATTTTGGATTTTATTGTAACTGATGTAATTTTGATTTTTACTATGTAAACTTAACTCACAGATGCAAAATTAATGGACTGATATTACTGTGAAAGTTCCTTCTTTGAATTTTATTTTTTTTACTGCAAATGAAAACTTAATGTGTTATGCTTTCTCATTTGCCATCTGGACTCCACTTATCCACCTCTGCAAGTCAATTACCACCTGGAATATGTTTTTGGACTTTGACTAACGGTTCACTAACGGAAGGACTAACGTGATTATGTTTTAAAAATTAAAGGACCAAAGTGACCCGAAAAAAAATTAAGGGACCAAAGTGAACCAGAGGATATATTTAAGGGACCAAAAAGAGTATTTTGCCATAAAAAATTGTAAATCTCACTATATGATACTATATTTGTAGTGCTATTCAAATACATGATTGTATTGAAATGTCTCTCACTCTCTCATATTTAAACAAAATAAATAGAGCAAACTACATTTATCCCAACTATAACAAAAAGCGCATTACATATTATCTAATATCTCTTTAAACTCACAATGCTCTAACGCAAATCATCAAGAGTTTGATAAACAAAAAACAAAAAATACTCAATAATAAACAATATAAATCTAAAACGCTAACAACCCCCTTCAAGTTAAAGTTTGTCAAAATTTAAGTTTGTTACAAATTAACCCAGAAAATAAGAAAGTTTGATTATGGTTCCACCATGATTTTGATTTAGACAACTTTCCTTTACTATCACTTCTTCATTTGGAGACAATAGAGTTCTCCCATATTATGCACCTTCTAGTCTTAAAGTTTGCTCATTGATCATATTCGATGATTGTACCTTCACCAAGGTGATAATAGATTCCTTTTTACAAAGGAGTGCATCCTAGAAATTCTCTAAAGATCTTAGTAGCAAATTCAACAAGAGTAAAGTTTTACCCATCAACAAGTTTCACTTTAATGTTCAACAAATTGTCAAGGATTTAGTTGAACTTTGCCAATTTCCCTGCTACAGATTTTGAATCGATCATCCTAAATAATATATTTATTGTTTTAGACGTAACCAGTATATTAATAATTTTTACATGTATTGATTCTAACTTTGTCCATATTATCGTAATTTTCTTTTCCTTGTGACTTCCTCCAACACTTTATCTCCAAGATACAAGATAATGGTACCTTTTACCTTATCTATCATCTTTATCTTCTTTAATTGTGTTAGTGTATTTGACATCGCCATATCACTCTTGAAAGCTTCTACACACTTCTGTTGAATCGATATATCTTCCATATTCACTTTCCATATATCAAAATCATCGTTTTTAGACAAAATTCTCCATATCCCATTTTGTATTCATGATGCACACTTGAAAATTTTGTTCAATTTTCACATAGTGGCGTCACATGTTGTGAATTGAACAAGATAGAGTCACACAAATAACAATGAAAACCAAAACTAAATAGCTCAATAAAATAAAGATTTAGACTAGAAAAAAAATGTAAGAAGCAAACTAACCATCAAATTAAGGAAAGAAAGATGAAGAGAGTAGATGATTTAACCATCATTATTATTTATTTGGTTCAGCCCAAATTGTCTTACGTTAGGAGGAGATAGGTTTCCTCTGATTCATTATCAATGAGTCTTTACAAGAGTTACGAGAAATTAACTTTAAGATAACATATTCTAATTTTTATTATTTCTATGTCTCTCAACCTTAAATGAATTTAGTTCAATAATACAATAGAGAAAGTTTAGATCATTTTCCTAATGATTCCTACCAACCAAACGTGCTTACAACTTTTTTCCAACCCAAGAGTCACACCAAAATTTTCTCAATACGAAAACCCTAGCACAACCACATGGTCGCTTTTTTGGGCTCTCTTTGTGTTTCATGAGTATTGCTTTTATGATAAAAAAGACATGATTTAAATCACTTAAGGTAGAATGCCACATGAACTGGTTTTTTTATCATGATTTGAATCATCACTTCTAGAAGTTGAAAAGCAAAAATTTAAATGCATATTTACTAAGCAAACAATAAGAACATTATTAACAATAGTCTCACATGGAACAATATATAGCTCAACATATATTTATAAGTGGAGCAAACCTCATCTTACAAGCTAATTTTGTATGGATTAGTTAGCTCCACCGTAATTCTAAACTGGTATTAGAGTCAGGTTCAAGATCTTACCACATGCTATCAAGTTTCTACTATCAGGACACCCACCATAAATATTCATGTACCAAGATTAATAATGTTGAGTTGAGGAGTGTATTAAGAGTCTCACATAAGAAAATATATGACATAAACATATATTTATATATTTATAGACATATATTTATAAGTGATACAATCATCACCTTATAAAACCATTTTGTATGAATGAGTTACACTTGATATTGATATAAATGCTGAGAAATACCTTCTCACCATAACAATGCATTAGAACTCTAAGAATAGACAACAAGAATTGTTGTGTTGAGTCCAACAACTTTTATAGTCTTTATACATATGAATGTTATTGTTATGGATTATGCATGAAAATGGATAAGGTTTGGATAAGATACTATAGTACACGTTTTCATATCCGTAATTTGAAAAAACCCCATCCCCGAATCCATATCCGAGTAAGCATTAAAGTTTGTACCCATATCCTATAGATACCTAAGTATCCATTCCCATATCCATTTATCCTCATTTCTAGTAAAAATAATTAATTAATTATAATTTATCTTGTTATTTTAAATCTTTTAAACAAACAAACATTTATATTAGAATGAGTACAAATTTAATAGTTATACATTAAATAAAATTGATAAATTATCATGTGTATATAATAATAAAAAAGAAAATATATAAATATATATTATACGAACATGAGACGAAGTGTGTACTAAGATATCCGTACCTATATTCATATATGCTAATAATTGATAATTATCCGAATCCATGACTGTGCTCGGATTGTTATCCTATGCGTCATAAATATTTTTAAGGATACTAAAATTACCATGCCTAGTATAAATTGAACCATAAAACAATAATTTATGTTCATTTAATTTATTTAACTTAATTAGCACGTCAAGCGAATGACATTATACAATAAAAAAAGCATATTTTGTTGATACAATAATTATAAAGTTTGGTGACAAATTAATCGGTGAATGATATGATTTGTTTTGTCACCCTACACTTCACCTCACCGCAGAGGGAAAAGAAAAAGAGTCCTTAAGCATGAGTGTTGGTTTGTTATACCAGCCATTTTGCATCCTTTAATTTGGAAAACATTGTTTGGCTACTTTGTCTATCAAACAGGGTCATGCCTCTCTGTTTTGAGAAATGCTTTAAGGGTTAAGAAAATTAGATTAGTTTCTAAATTGCCACTTTTTTTACGATTCAGAAAGAGAGTAATGCATGAATAAGCACTATTAGGCATACCTAATTTGTAGGTTTACTAGTGTATGATGAAAGTCTTTTGACTCATTACTATTTAACCTTTGATTGGTTTAATATTTATTGCACTTAATTAGTGGATCATCCGATTATTAGAAATTAGAACTTAATTTGTCTAACTTTCAACCCTCTTACTTTTTTTTTTTTTTTTGGTTATGTGAATCTTTCCATAAGATGTCCTAAAAGATTTTGGACTTAAAAGCTAAGTATATCTTGTAAGTTGATGTGAATAAATAAATAAATAAAGAGTTAAAAGGTAGTCCACTGACAATATAAAATAGTTTTAGACTGTCATTTAATTCAATAGAGAATCATTAATAATTATGTTATTAAAGTTTTATTTAAATAAAAAATTATTTTAATTGAATACATGATGGTGATTAGTTGACAGTGTAAAAATATTTTACACTGTCAGTGCATAATCTATTTTCTCATAAAAAAATTAGAATAAAACTACTAAAACAATTATTCAAAATATTAAATTATTAATATTTTATTTAAAAAATATCATAGTCTTTATTTTATAAAAAAATTAATTAAATTAAATTTAAAATTATTATTATTTTAATAAATATTAAACCAAATAATTGTATTATTAATGAAATAATAATATTAAACTAAATCAATTTTATAATTTAAGAATTTATTAAAAAAATAGGTGATACAATGTAAATTAATTTTATACAGTAAACCAATTACAATTGTGGGCATGCTGCCAGAATAGACCATATGAACTAATAGAGGCCTACAATCTAGCCTAGACAGACCCAGACCCAGACCCAGACCAATTTTTTTTCAAATAGAAAGGCCTAGGCTTTTTTAAAAATCTATTTAGCTAAAAAGCTAGGCCACAAGCCATCCAAAAAGTATTTTAAGCCTAGTAGACTGATCTATTTAAATATATGGGATATAATCAAATGACACCAAGGTGTCAAAGTTTAATTTGACACCAAATCTCAATCGTTAAAGTAATTGATCAAACGGTGATAATAAATGAATTAAAATAATGATAAAAAAATACATAGCATATTTTTCTCCTAAAAAATAGGCTATTTAGCATCACCATTTGATCAATTATTTTAACGGTTGAGATTTGGTGTCAAATTAAACTTTGACACCTAGGTGTCATTTGATCTTATCCCTAAATATATATAAATAAATGAATCATTATTATAATATTGTATTCATACTTTGAATTAAAATACAAAAATTAAGCTTAATCATTTTAATGAACAGATGAGAATTAACTACAAAAACTTTATGAACAATGTTATAAGTTGTTTTTTTAAGTTCTCTCAAACAAATAATATAATTTTTTTTTTCTTAATAAGTAAGCTTGAATAAGTCAATGCAAATAAATATTTAGTTTTGTTGATCTTTTAATTTGTTAGTCTATTTAAACATTAGTAAATTTCTTATTTACAAAATGCTCAAATAAAATAGGTTTTTATGTAGGCTCTTAGGCCAAACAGGCCCTCGAAAAGACCAGACTTATGCTTAAAAATATGTCTTAGATAGACCACATGTCAGACTTAGAGCTCGTTTGGCCCGACTTTTTTAAGTCTTAAAAGTTACTTTAAAGTTAAAGTTAAAAATAAGAGCTTTTAAAATTAAGTTAAAGTTGTTTGGTTATGATTATTTTTTAAACTTTAGAGTTATTTTTAATTTTATTTTTTTCATTAAAGTTATATATATATATATATATATATATATATATATATATATATATATATATATATATATATATATATATATAAATAATGCGTATTGATTAATTGTTGTATTAACATTTTATAGTGTATACTATAAGAAATTAATAGTATTATTATTGAAAATTATTATACAATAAATTAAGATATAATATACAAAACGAATAAAAAGTTGGACAAAACTAGTATCTACAAAAATGATTATGTAAACAGAAGGAGAAAAAATAAAATAAAACATAACTCTAGATGTTATGAATCGTAGAAAAAATTGAAAAATTATCGTTTACTGCACTAGTGCAATTTTTTATAAAGAAAATGCTTTCGTTGGGATTCGAACCGCGGCCACATGTTTTAAGCTCTGAAAAAGTTGGTTTCAACGCCTTTTTTACAAGCTCATTTTATTTAATTTTTTGCCTTGAAAAAAAAAGTTACTTTTTTTTCATAAGAGCTTTATAAAAAATGTGTTTGGCCCTCCATCTCCTTATAAGGAGAAGAGAAGTAGATAAAAAGTTAGGCCAAACACTACCTTAGGCTTTGAAATTTTTGACAGACCAAATTCAGGCTTGGCAAAGCCTAACTCGGCCCAACTTACTCTCACCCCTAACTGTCAAGTCAGACTTTTTAAATTACTGATATGACGTAGTTAAATAATATATTTTTATTAGATGACAATATAAAACTATTTTTACACTTTGTCAATGCATAACCATTTAACTCTTTATTAAATATCTAAGTGGGTAGGTTATTTCCTGCCAACAATGTTCTTAAAAATACTTATAAACTTTTAAATATCTAAGTGGGTAGGTTATTTCCTGCCAACAATGTTCTTAAAAATACTTATAAACATTAAAAGTTTATTTTAGTAAAACTCGTCTTATATTTTGGTACATGTTTGACGTATGAAAGTGGAATTTTTTTTTTTTTGTATTTCAAGTAAATTATTAATATTAATAAATTAATAGTTTTATAAAAAATTATTGAAAATACTATAAACATTGAAAGTTTATTTTATCAAAATTTGTCTTATATGTTTTAGATGATAGCTGTTAGATTTCCATGAAGGTAACTAACCTAGCAGCAAAGGAACGTGAATATTTTGTTTCTTCCAGCGAAGTACACGTGTGTGATTTGTTCTAGCACTCTGTACTTGTTACTTTTTGTCCTTGTTATTTTTTTTTAATCATTGTTGCAACTTCTCAGTCTTAGATTAAGCAGTGTTAGATCTGTGTAACTTTTTATCATGTTCACAACTTTCTTTCTGTAAAAGATTTTTCATTATGGCCTAATTCAAGAAGATTAATTTTAGTATTCATTTAAAGGAGTTCCGTTTAAATACAAAGTAAAATTTTGAATAGACTTCACCCAACACATAAATGATTATATGATTCATATTTCCCTAAAATTTGTGGTAGTAATGTATTAATGTATATACATCTCTGAAAATCTGTATGTCAGAAGATGAACAATCTGAGTTGAGATCATGCCTAACTCAGCATGTGTTTTAGATTTAATACATATTCCATACCCTCCCTTTTCTCTTATTCTAGTCAAGTCACAGCCCTTAAATATATATAGTATAGACACTAGGTCAAATACTATACTATATTCTGTTTGGTGTAAATTTAACAAAACAGTATTCTTAATCACCTGCATGAACTTGCCCTCTCTTCTTAGAGACGTGTTTTGACTTCCAATCTATTCCGTTTGCTAAATATTTATATATTTCAGTTACTTAATTAATTGAATTTCAAACGATTCTTTCACCTTTTTTTAATTGCAATTTGCTTTGACAAAGACAAACTCAACATGAACACTTCACCAAGTTTATCATCATTTCCAACCTAATCTTCATCTCTCTTTACGGCTTAACTCTTATCTCATATTTTTACTTTACATATATTTAAGCCAATCTATAAAATCACCTTTCACTTATATTTTTTTATGACTTACCTTTGGCCTCATTAAGCACACCTTTTTTTCACTATAGCCTCCAAAACAAATAAAAACATGTTTGGATTAATTGATAAAATCTATATATCCAGTCAAAATCGATATAAGTTGGTACGTGTGTATGCTCATGTATTTATATACTATTATATAAATGCTTGTTTTGACTCTTTATAGGTATACAACTCAATTCAAAAATGATCACTGTTTCTTTTTCTTTCTCTCTCTTTCTCTAAAAGAAACCGACTCTAGTAAAGATTTGGAGGTCGTGTTACTTAGTTCCAATCGTGCACCACCTATAATTTTCAAAAACCATACAGATATTTATTTGCTTAATTTTTATAGAGGGTGGAAGCTAGAAAATAGTAATTGAGGTGTAACAAAATCATTATTCTAGAGTGGTTTTTTAATTATATGATTTTGTTTCTTGATTTCTTAGAATTTGATGAGAAGGGATAATTGAAGAAATTTGAGGTTTGAAGATAGATTTGTTAAAAGTGGCGAACCAAAGAGATTCAGGAAAGTTTGGGAGGTTGAGTGAGGAAGATGAGAAAGAGGAAGAAGGATTGAGACAAGATAGTGGATTGAACAACCAGCAACCTTTGCAGCAGTATGGGTTGGGCCAGGCCCAAACTGAGTGGGCCCAAGTCCAACAAGGAAGTGGTTTTTATCCTATGAATATCATGTCAGGTTTTGTTCCTGTCTCTTCTTCTAATTCTCCTCGTATGTATTCTTCTGGTGGTTCTGGTTCTAGTTCATGGGTTGGGCAGAAAAGAGGCCGTGAAGATGATGTTCGTAATGATGCAGTTGTTGGTTCTTCTTCTCATCAAGATATCACCACAGTTCATAGAAACATGGCTGATTTCAGATTATCTACTTCTCATGAAAACTCATCATCAGGTTCAATTGCTTTCATTTTTCCTATTCTTATTCTTATGTAGCACTGACACCTTGGAAAAAAAAAGTCCATAAAGTATCTGTGTTGGGTCTGGTGTCTTTGGTGTCTATGTTGGGTCTGGTGTCTGTTTGTATTTATGCTAGTACTTCATACATCTATGTAAATTTCATACATCTATATAACTAAAACATGCTAATGTCTTTGTCTTTGTTTAGTTCAAATTTTTCAACATATATCATTTTGTGACATTTTTACAATAGGGACAGAACCAAATGCAACTACAACTACACCTTCAAGTACAAGTAATGCAACACAGTCTAGTGAAGCAGCATCGACAAATGAAGAAGAAACCGGAGAGATAAGAAGAAGATACAGAGGAGTTCGACAGAGACCATGGGGAAAATGGGCAGCAGAAATTCGAGATCCACACAAAGCAGCAAGAGTATGGCTCGGAACATTCGACACTGCAGAAGCTGCAGCAAGAGCTTACGATGAAGCTGCATTAAGATTCAGAGGAAACAGAGCGAAACTCAACTTCCCTGAAAATGTTACTGCAACTCAACAACGAACTTTTCCGGCGTATACTTCGTCTTCAACCGTATCTGTTTCTCATTCAACATATTATTCGCCTGCACTACCGCAAATGCAGCCACAACAACCACAACAATTTGTTCAATTTCAAGACTCTTCTGAGTTGTTAAGAGATATTTATCAGTATTCTCAGATTCTGAAAGGTTCTGGTGATCTTCAAGGACTTGATCAATGGTTCTATGAACCGCAAATGGCGGCGATTCATCCATCTTCTGCCATGTTATCGTCAACTCCATCACTTTCCTTGTCACCTTCTTCATCTTCAACTACATTTTCACCTTCCAGTCAATTATCCTCTGCTTCACTTCCTCTGTTTCCAGGTCAGCAAATGGAGTTTTTCGGGCAGCCAGGCGATCACTCTCGTAGCAGAGGATACGGTGGTGGTAGCTCCCATTTACCACCTTCAACATGGTCAGATACTGGTGGCTATCCTCCTCCTCCACCGCCACCTTCATCTGGTTGATATAATACAAAAGAATATTTATATTAATATACACATCAAGGTTTAAAAATCGATCGCGTTGCGTGGTTGCAGATAGACTTTTGCGATTTCGATTGATACACATGTTCAAACACGGATTGCACTCGTGAATTAATATAAAAACGATGAATAACAGTATCAATATTTCACTCGGTGTGTATTAATATAAAAACGATGAATAACATATCGGTATTGACTTATTGACTTTTGCCGATACCGTTTTGTCGCATTTAGGAAGAATTTTTAAAACCTTGATATATGTTACCTCTTTATTTTAAGAAATTTAAATACTATTTTTTATTTCTTTTAATATACTTGCAATTAACAACAATAAAAATACAAGTTGTTTTATTGTGTTATTGATTTTGAATGATTTGGAGTTCATTGAATTGGGTAATCTAGTTTTGGTTATTTGTTTATATGTTATTGGATTAAAATAATGGAAGATTGAGTGATGATGAAATGTAGTAGAATTTGGGGTTTGAACTAAGTTAGGTAACCTATTTCATGGTCTAAATTGTCTAAATCACAATAGGTTTGGGACAAGTTAGGATTATTAGTTGAATAATTTATTAAAGTTTTGGACTTCTCTCGGCTCTTTATTGAATAATAAAGAAAATCAATCAAAGTTTTTTAAAGTCTTCTTTTTTACTTTAAACCTATTCTAAATCCTTTCTTAGCTATTCTTTGTTTTGGCAAATTCTTAGTTATTCAAGTTGACAATTATATTGTGTCAAAAAAAAAAAAGTTGACAATTATATGATGTGGAAAAAAAATCAGTAAGTAAACGTGGTTTATCTTTGTGTTTTTATCTTAAAAGATTGATCATCACTTATCAAGACTCTCTTTGAGAATAAAAGACAGACTAATATACATATCTAAAAATTATGTATGAATAAATAAATTATTAATTTTATAAAATATATCTTTCTTGTTTTTCCATTTTTTTACTAATAAACATTTTTCTTGTATTTATAATTAAATAAAAATGTGTATTTGTTAATATAATTTTTTTTAATAGACAAGAGATCTATTAAAGTGAGGAGAAGGGTACCCAACCCATATACAAGGAATAAAAAAAAAACTCTCTCCTAAAACAGAGTAGAGGAAAGTTATGCCAGGAATAAAAATTACAACCTTCTAAGAGAGTGCTAGATTAAGAGAGTCATGTCAATGTTCTAAAAACAATAGTTGTCATACAATCATCAAAAATAGGAGCCTTTTGATTGAAAATGACTTCATTCCTAATAGTCAAATACTCCAAGTCGAAGCAAGCCATATAATTGCTAAGATTTTCCTATTCAACACACTCTTCACTGCTTGGCTCCTTGCATTCGTAGCACGTAACTTCTCTGCTTGATCTTCCTTTTTCAGATGTTTCATAACGATATTCTCTGTTTCTTGATCCTCAAAAGTTATTTGGTCTTTTCTTCCAGATTTGTTTGACTCTTCTGGATCGAAGTGACAACTCGTCTTCACCATCAGAAAATTCATCGTTAAAATCTTCAAAATCTTCAGCTTGAAGGGCTTTGTTATTTTTTTTGACTTAGTCCTTTCTGATTTGGACCTTAGAGCAATTGATTTTCCTCTTTTCTGAGACTCATCTTCTTCTAGCTCTATCTCATGACTCCTTAGAGAACTCACAAGTTCCTTAAGAGTTATGTTGTTCAGATCCTTAGCTAGTTTTAACGAAGTTACCATATGTCTCCATTTCTTAGGTAGAATTCTAATGATCTTCTTAACATCATCAGCAATAGTATAACCTTTGTCCAGAACCTTGAGTCATACGACCAATGTATGAAACCTTAAAAACACAGTTTCCACATTTTCTTCTTCTTCCATTTTGAATGACTCATATTTTTGAATTAAGGCCAAGGCTTAGATTCTTTAACTTGAGTGTTACCTTCATGATTCATTATCAATGAATCAGGAATATCTTTTTTTGAACTTCTAAATGTGATTTTCTCATATTCATTGTCTGATACGGCGTTAAGAATGATGGTTCTAGCATTATGATGATTCTCTTTTATTTGAATGAATTGATTCAAGTGCAACTCGTGGTCAAGTAAGCTACTTCTCAAGGCTATAATTTAAGTTTTAGTGAACCAAATGATATGGAATTGGTGTCAAATGAAAGATTGTGACAAGGAGAACAATTCTTATGTTGGAAACATTTTGAATTGAAGCTTATAGTATCATGTAAGATGCCTTTTGTAACACCCTAATTCTCCAACGTTTATTAATATAAAATCAGAGTAATTTGTTCAAATAATAAACATGCAATTAGGATGTCACACTTCTTAAAACATATAAAACTTTCTCAATTATTCAAATAGATACATAACACATTATGCCGATGAACAAAAACAAAACTTCATAATTCTCAACTTCTCATTTTATTACACGGCAGAAAAGATTCACATAATGTTATCAAAATAATCTACATCCAGGATAAACAACATTTATTCAAATAATACGGGATTCATAAGACTCCCAACAATCATCACAAATAAAAAAAGTAACTAAGAGTTCATCCCTCCGGTGTTACGTATCAGAGCACGACCCGACTCGACATAAGCAATAAGAAGATCTACATCTTCCAAGCTACTCCAAAAGCGCACTAATCCTTTTTACCTGCACGTTACCCATATGGAGGCAACATTCAAACAGAAGGGGTGAGATATCATAAAAATATAAAGAAGAGTATGATAACAAGTATATGAGAATAAGGTCATACACAATTCATCACTTCCCAACATATTAATATCATTCGTCAACAATTAGTATACAAGTATTTAACAACAAGAAGCTCGTCATCACATCATTAGTTATTAAAAGATTCATCACCAAACAGCTCATCATCATTCATCATAATGCAAAATTCCATGAAACCAACAACTATGCAAATGCATGTGGGACCAATAGGGCATACACCCTCATCACAATATTAACAATAAATAGAGGAATCAACAAGGCATACACCTTCTTCACAAATTGCACTCAATCCTTACAATGAGATTGATGTAACGCCCCGAATTTAATTAATTATTTAATTAAATTGATCGAGGATTTATTCATTGGAATTAGTTGAAGTCGGTATTTATCGGTATTATTCTAAATGCGTAATTGGATTAATATGTTGATTTGAGCAGTTAAGTTGTGATCAGATTTATTAGTCGGATTAGTCGGAGAAATACAATTGCGAGTTGGTATTAATTAAGTTAAGGAGCAATTGTAGTTGGGGAATATTATTGGGAATAATATTCGTGATGTTATGTGATTATTCAATTATGTGTGTTATTTGGCTTAATTGAGTAATTAGAGGAATATTATGAATTGGGCCTAAGTGGAAGAAATATGACATAAGAGATTGGATTGTGGGTTAAGCCCATTAGTGAGAAAAGATAGTAAGAGTTAGGGTTTTAGAGATTAAACCTCATAACTCATTTTGGGGAAAGAAGAGAAAGAAGAGAAAGAAGAGAAAGAAGAGAGGAAGAGAAGAAAGTTATGGCATGAAGAGAGGGGTGACTCCATTGAAGATGAGGATTTTGCTAAGGTAAGGGTGGGGTTCTTACTCTCTAAGGGTTGGCATGATGATGGGTATGGTAGAGATTAGGTTTCATAATTGAAATCCATGATTGTGTTGCAATGTTGATGAATGTGGAATTGATAATGTTGTGTATGCTTTCTATTCTTCAATTTCATGAATTTAGAAAAGTTAGGGTTTATGAACAAGTGCATGAATTGATGATTTGAAATGTGTTTAATGGATGTTTAATGATGTTATGATGCTAGAAGATCCATAATATGTGTTGTATTTGTGTTTATAACATGTATTCTATTTTTATTCATGATGGTTGGTGTTTTCAGCTTGATTTGGGTTGAGTTTAGGGGTTTTGGGATGAAATTCGCATGCTGTTTTATGAGATTTGGGATTTTCTGAAATCGCCAGTTCGCGCCGCGAACTATTGTTCGAGCCGCGAACTGCTTGGCAGAAACTTAGGAATATTTGATTCACTCAATTCGCGCCGCGAACTTTGTTGGCGCCGCGAACCCTGTTTTGCAGAACTTTATCCAAACTTTGAAATGATGTAACTTTTGATCCGTAACTCTGTTTTATGCGCCGTTCGAAGCGTTGGAAAGCTAACGCAATGAACTATACCATGATGCAATAAAATGATCCATATGATATAGTTTCCTATTATGTTTATTAGGATTAAGTGATGATCTATGTTGTGTTAACAAATGAAGTATGCTCTTTGCGATGAATTGACATAATTGTGTTGTAGTATAACTTGATGTATGTTTTCTTATGATTATACAATGTTATTGAGATGATGATAAGTACCTTCCTTATGATGAATGAGATAATGATGTATGTGATGATATGCATGATTAATAAAGATGGTGTATGCTATATGCGATTAATTGTGCGTATTTGATATGTATGAGTCGACGATGATGCCATGCGATGACTTAACAATATATATGAAATTGAATATAATGTATTATGATGATTACTTGAATTAAGGAATATGACGAATGTGTTGATGTTGTTGGAAATATGATGAATTGTTGTTGTTGTTGTAACATGATGAATTGTTGTTGTTGTTGTTATTGTACATGTTAATGTTTGTTGTTGTTGTTGTTGTGTAATATAGTGAATTGTTGATGTTTGTCGTTGACACGATGAATTGTTGTTATTGTAACATGTTGATGTTTGTTGTTGTTGTGCAATATGTTGAATTATTATTGTTGCTATAGGATGATGAATTTGTCGTTGTTGTTGTAGACCCTATGGTCACTATTGATAAGTTGTATTATGTTGATAAGAATGAAGTTGAATAGATGTGGTATGTCGATATGATGTGATGATGTGATTGAGATGTGGTAAATTACTATGATACGGTTATTGCCATAGAACCTTAGCATTGAATTGATGTGGTTATGTTGTTTAAGTTGATTATGTTGTTCAAGTTGATTATGTCGTTTAAGTTGATTAAGTGGTTTAAGTTGTGTTTGTGGATGTGCATCATTTGAGTCGCATCCATTGCATTGTTTGAGACGGCCCTTGTGGCAATTGTTTGAGACGGCCCTTGTGGCAAATGTTTGAGACGGCCCTTGTGGCAAATGTTTGAGACGGCCCTTGTGGCAAATGTTTGAGACGGCCCAATGGCAAACTGTTTGAGACGGCCCAATGGCAAACTGTTTGAGACGGCCCAATGGCAAACTGTTTGAGACGGGAGTTTTACTCCAATGGTACCACATGCATATGCATAAGTTTGAGTCACATTCGAGTCGCATTTGAATTGCATTTGAGTTGTGTTTGGATTGTTGAGATGACGAGGTGTTTGTTGTGACGTGATAATGATATGTTTGTTGTGACGTATTTGATATCATACTTGCAAATTTGAATATGTAATTAATGACATCGTTGCCGTTTTGAAAGTTGTATTATATTGATAAGTTGTTTTGCGGTGAAACTTGTCGTAAGATGTTATGTGATGCGAAGTGGTGAAATTATGTATGATCTATATCTCCTATATTATTTATCATGCATTCCTTTATATTGTAAGATACCTCACCCCTTTGCTGATATTTCCCCTACCATGGGAAATGGGCAGGTACTCAAGATTAGTCGTGGATGTCCGAGGTTATCTATGTGAAGTCTTTATGTTGCTTTATGGCTAGTCGAGTTGGTGTCCATTGCTCTGATACGTAGCACTCGGGGGGATTAGTCGATTATTACTTGATTGTTGTATGCCATGGTGACACTTGTGTTAAGTTGATTGATAAAGATGTTTATAAGTTGAAATTGGAAGATGTTGGATAAAATCTTGTTTTACGAATGCTATGTATCTTTACTAAATGCAATATAAGTATGTTTGTTTGGTTAAGTCGAATTGTGACATCCCATCTTTGATGAATATTTTTAAATGCACTCTGATTTTCTCTTATAATTGCGGGGGAGATTTGGGGTGTTACAATTGAGGCCATCTTAGTTTGAAAATCTAGGCCATCGTAGTTTGCCAATCCAGGCCATCGCTAATGCAATGTATGCAACTCAACAAATGCGACATCATAAAATGAAACACAACAAAAACAATTATGCAACCACAAGGCATAAACCTTCAACAAACGCCAATATAGGTCATCACTTCATCGTCACAACAACATCAATTCATCATATTATTCATACCTCATCACAGGCTTCATATTACACATATCATTATAACATCATCAATTCATCATATTATTCATACCTCATCACAGGCTTCATATTACACACATTATCATATATTCCCCAATTCGTCATATTATTCATACCTTCATCACATGCGTCATAGTACACACATCATCAAAATAACATCAACATCGTAATACACAAGTCAAGTAACGATATGACACGGTTAACTCAACTTCTTAATAAAAGCATATTTATTGTTAATTAATTACAAGACATCACTATATCATCATAAGTAAAGTACACATCATCATCTCAATAACATCATATCGTCATAAGGAAAACATACCTCAAGTTATACTACGTGGTTACGTCAATTCATAGCAAATAACATACTTCCTATGTTAGCACTACATAGTTTATCACTAAATCCTACTACAAGAACTAGGAAATTACACCTATGAATAATTTTATTCCGTCATGGTATAGTTTATTGCATTAGATTTTCAACGCTTCAAACGAAACATAAATCAGAGTCCGGGAACTCAAGTTATGGCCTTCGGAAAATCTGTCAAAAAAATTGGAATTTGTGTGCCGACTCATAACCTCCTTAGGTCAATGCATAGATAATTCTGTCCCCCACGGGTTCACTCAGGCTGACCCTATGGTCGACGCATTGTTGTTTTATGCCGAATTTTTCTACGATTTTGTGTTTCTAGGTCTGTGATTCCTTGACCCCAAAACCCATTTTTTCCATTATTTTAGGCAATTTTAAGCCTCCTAATACATGCCTAAATTATGGTTATCAAATACTTCATCCTAACACAATTCTGATTAATTTGTAGGATCAAAACCCTAATCAAAACCTAAATCATCCTTTTGCTTCTTTCCACATCAGTTCATCATAAAACTCTAAAATCTACATGTAATCACACATCACAAGATCATCATCATCCAATACATATCAACAAGAACATTCATATGTGAAACTTTATGTGTTATTCAATTGATGTTTGAGTGCAAGGTCTGGGTTACACCATGACTAGGTTTCAAAAGCTCTAAATTGGGGTTTTTCGCTAGAGAAGGAATTAACCTAAATTAAAGACATCACGGTGTTCGTGGAGTTGTTCCCAATCGATCTGGGCTATTGCTTGTTATTGTTCGTTAGTGATATGCAGGTTTTGAAGGTTGAAGACCTACAGCCACGCAGGAAAACCGTGGCTAAAAGGTTCTTCTTTTTTTCAAAAAACTAACGAGAGAGATGAAGGCCTGGGCGCGAGTTTTTAAGTTTAAATTTCCACTATTTTTTATTCAGTTATATTACTTGTGAAGTACTTGTCTTGCAACAAGTGAACAATGCCACAGTGGAAAAGGTGACTTGTGAAGGATAGAAAAACACTTAGAAAGGGGGGGGGGGGGGTTTGAATAAGTGTAGCTTTAAAAACTTGACAGATAAAAATAAATTGCACAGTTATTTTTATCCTGGTTCGTTGTTAACTAAACTACTCCAGTCCACCCCCGCAGAGATGATTTACCTCAACTGAGGATTTAATCCACTAATCGCACGGATTACAATGGTTCTCCACTTAGTCAGCAACTAAGTCTTCCAGAGTCTTCTGATCACACACTGATCACTCCAGGAACAACTGCTTAGATACCCTCTAAGACTTTCTAGAGTATTCTGATCCACACGATCACTCTAGTTACAACCTGCTTAGATACCCTCTAAGACTTCCTAGAGTATTCTGATCCACACGATCACTCTAGTTCCTTACAACTTAATGTAATCAATTCTAAGAGTATTACAATTGCTTCTTAAAAGCTATAATCACAAACTGTGATATTTCTCTTAACGTTTAAGCTTAATCTCACTAATATATTACAACAGCAATGTAGTGAGCTTTGATGAAGATGAAGATTCTGAGCTTTGAATAGAACAGAGTTTCAGCAAGTTAATATGAGTTGTTTTGTTCAGAATCGTTAACCTTGCTTCTCATTAGAACTTCATATTTATAGGCGTTGGAGAAGATGACCGTTGAGTGCATTTAATGCTTTGCGTGTTCCGTACAGCATCGCATTTAATGTTATACGCTTTTGTCAACTACCTCGAGCTTTGTTCACGCTGTGTCTACTGACGTTGCCTTTAATAGCTTTTAACGTTCCTTTTGTCAGTCAGCGTAGCTTGCCACTTGTACTTCCTTCTGATATGATGTTTGTGAATACAACGTTTGAATATCATCAGAGTCAAACAGCTTGGTGCAAAGCATCTTCTGATCTTCTGACCTTGAAGTGCTTCTGAGCGTGATACCATCAGAACTTCAGTGCTTCTGATCTCATGTTCTTCTGATGCTTCCATAGACCCATGTTCTGATTCTGCTTCGACCATCTTCTGATGTCTTGCCAGACCATGTTCTGATGTTGCATTCTGAACCCTTGAGACAAAGCTTCTGAGCGCTGAATTATGCATACTCTTTATATATTTCCTGAAAAGGAAATTGCATTGGATTAGAGTACCATATTATCTTAAGCAAAATTCATATTATTGTTATCATCAAAACTAAGATAATTGATCAGAACAAATCTTGTTCTAACAATCTCCCCCTTTTTGATGATGACAAAAACATATATAAATGATATGAATTTGCGATCAGAAAGAGCAGACGGCAAAAGACAAATTACACAGCTATAGCATAAGCATATGAATATGTCTCCCCCTGAGATTAACAATCTCCCCCTGAGATAAATAATCTCCCCCTGAAATAAATACTCGAAGAACTTTAATAAAAGACTTCCCTGATTATTTTGGTAGAGACGATCACATAAGCTTCTGTCTTCAGAGAATTCATAGCTTCTGACTTCTGCTTCCATTGGACAGCTTCAAAACTAGAATTTCTTTAGATCCCTAGAACACTCACAGCTTCTGATTCCTGCTTCCATCTAGGACAGCTTCAGAACTTGAATTTCTTTGATCTTCAGAACATTCACAGCTTCTGATTTCTGCTTCCATTTAGGACAGCTTCAGAACTTGAATTTCTTTGATCTTCAGAACATTCACAGCTTCTGATTTCTGCTTCCATCTAGGACAGCTTCAGAACTTTAGTTTTCTGGATCTTTAGAACATTCACAGCTTCTGATTTCTGCTTCCCTCGGATAGCTTCAGAGCTTTGAATTTCTACCAACATCACTTCATGCTAGATTTGTATCAGAACATTGTTGAATGTACCAGAGCATCATCAGAGCATCTCTACATCCTGAAATGTTACAGAACAAAAACTAAACGACAAAAGTCAGCATGAACGATTCAGAACATAAAATGTATATTAGAACACATGATATGTATCAGAGCCATATAGGCTAAAATAATGTATCAGAGCAAATAGAATTTTGTCAGAGCAAATAGACAAATATGGATCAAATTCTATTATCAGTGCTTCTGATTCATTCTTCTTTCTTGCTTCTGATTTCTGAAGCTTGACAGCACTTAGCTTGCTTCAGTTTCCATGAGCTTATTCTTTTTACAGAATAACACTTCTTATGGTTTTGCTTCTTGTGTTTGCTTTGAAGATTCTCTTCACTTCTTTATACCTGCAAAACACTTAAACCATATAGAACTTGCAGTTCTTGTTAGTAAATGTGTGGGAGCTTTACCAAGCAACTGATAGATTAATCAAATCATTTATCATTTATCTTCTCCCCCTTTTTGTCATATCATCAAAAAACAGAAAAGATTCAGAGACAAACAAATGAGATGACTAGCACAGTTACCTATGGTCGGCGTCCCTTCAACTGCACGCGCGCTTATCCATGAACAGTAACGACAGGTTTACCATCCCGAGATAAAACGTTACAGCTGTTTTGCTTTAAAAGAGGTTCTGAATCAACTTAGACAATGAAACGTTATTAATAACCGAATCATAATTTCTAAAAGATTTCAATCAGAACTTCTGATTAAAAAAAAATCCACATTCATTTCAGAAGATACTCATAAGTAAGAACTTCTCATCTTCTCATTCTGGGCATAAATCCATACTGATGTTCTTCAGAATGAACTTAAACCTATCTTCAGCCAGGGGTTTTGTAAAGATATCAGCCCATTGATGGTCTGTATCCACAAAGTTTAAAGATATAACACCCTTCTGAACATAGTCCCTTATGAAATGATGTTTAATCTCAATATGTTTAGCCTTTGAATGAAGAATAGGATTCTTAGATAAACATATAGCAGAAGTATTATCACAGAATATAGGAATGTTACTCTCATATATCTGATAATCTTCTAACTGACTCTTCATCCAGAGCATCTGTGTACTGCAACCAGCAGCAGCGACATATTCTGCTTCTGTTGTTGATAGAGCAATAGTTGCTTGCTTCTTGCTATACCAGGAGATCAAATGACTTCCAAGAAATTGGCAACTTCCTGAAGTACTCTTTCTTTCAATTCTGTCTCCAGCATAGTCAGCATCGCAGAATCCTACTAAGTTGTATTCTTTAGATTTTCTGTAAACTAAGCCAACATTAGTAGTACCTTTCAGATACCTTAGAATTCTCTTAACAGCAGTTAAATGAGATTCTCTAGGATCTGATTGGAATCTAGCACACAAACAAACACTGAACAGAATGTCAGGTCTAGAAGCAGTCAAATATAGAAGAGATCCAATCATACCTCTGTATAACTTCTGATCTACCTTCTTACTTACCTCATCCTTACCCAGGATGCATGTTGGATGCATAGGAGTTTTGGCTTCTTTGCAGTCTAGAAGATTAAACTTCTTCAGAAGTTCCTTCACATACTTGGTTTGGTGAACATACGTTCCTTCTGATGTTTGATTTATTTGTATTCCAAGGAAATACTTGAGTTCTCCCATCATGCTCATTTCAAACTCAGCCTGCATAGACTCAGCAAACTCCTTTCCAAGTGTAGCATTAGATGTTCCAAAAATAATATCATCTACATATATTTGACAAATTAAAATATCCCTTTAGGTTTTACAAAAGAGAGTAGTGTCCACTTTTCCTCTAGTGAAACCATTATCCAGAAGGAAAGAACTTAAGCGTTCATACCAAGCTCTGGGAGCTTGTTTCAATCCATACAACGATTTCTTTAGTTTAAAAACATGATTAGGAGACATAGAGTCTTCAAAACCAGGAGGTTGATGGACATAAACTTCTTCATCTATATAACCATTTAAGAAGGCACTCTTAACATCCATCTGATAGAGAGTGATGTTATGTTGAGTGGCAAATGAAATTAATAGACGAATAGATTCTAACCTGGCCACTGGTGCAAAGGTTTCTGTATAGTCAATCCCTTCTTGCTGACTATAACCCTGAGCCACCAGTCTGGCTTTGTTCCTTACCACTTCACCTTTCTCACTGAGCTTGTTTCTGAAGACCCATTTTGTACCGATTATATTGAATCCATCTGGTCTAGGAACAAGATCCCAAACATCATTCCTTGTAAACTGATTCAGTTCTTCTTGCATAGCAATTATCCAGTCTGGATCTTCTAGAGCATGATCAACAGAAGTTGGCTCGATCAAAGATACAAGGCCTAATTGACAGTCTGCATTGTTCTTAAGGAATGCTCTTGTTCTGATTGGATCATCCTTCTTTCCAAGAATGACATCTTCTGAATGACCAGAGATGAGTCTGGATGATCTTCTGACAGATGGTTCTTCAGAAATGCTTAGATTCTCCAGAGAAGCTGATACTTGATCTTCAGATTCTTTGCTTCTGAGAAGCTCTGCTTCTGATGCGTTGCTTCTTGGCTCAACAACTTCTGATATATCAATATCACAATCTGCAAAATTATCAAACTGCTTTGGTTTTTCAGAACCAAGCTTATCATCAAACCTGATATTGATTGATTCTTCCACAATCAATGTTTCAGTATTGTATACTCTGTAGCCTTTTGAGCGTTCAGAATATCCAAGAAGGAAACATTTTTGTGCTTTGGAATCAAACTTACCAAGATGATCTTTAGTGTTCAGAATAAAGCATACACATCCAAAAGGATGGAAATATGAAATGTTGGGCTTTATATTCTTCCACAATTCATAAGGAGTCTTATTTAGAATAGGTCTGATAGAGATTCTATTCTGAATATAGCATGCAGTGTTTATTGCTTCTGCCCAGAAATGCTTAGCCATATTGGTTTCATTGATCATGGTTCTGGCCATTTCTTGCAGAGTCCTATTCTTTCGTTCTACAACTCCATTTTGCTGTGGAGTTCTAGGACAAGAGAAATCATGGGCAATACCATTTTCTTTGAAGAATTCTTCAAAGGATCTGTTCTCAAATTCACCACCATGATCACTTCTGACCTTTATGATTTTACACTCTTTTTCAAATTGAATCTGAATGCAGAAATCAAAGAACACTGAATGAGACTCATCCTTGTGTTTCAAGAATTTTACCCACGTCCAGCGGCTATAATCATCTACGATGACTAATCCATATTTCTTCCCTCTGACAGATGCTGTTTTGACTGGGCCAAACAGATCAATGTGCAAGAGTTCTAATGGCCTTGAGGTAGAAACAACATTCTTGGACTTGAATGCAGGTTTGGAGAACTTGCCCTTCTGACATGCTTCACAAAGAGCATCTGATTTGAATTTCAGATTAGGGAGTCCTCTGACAAGATCCAGTTTGTTAATCTGAGAAATCTTTCTCAAACTAGCATGACCTAATCTTCTGTGCCAGACCCACTGCTCTTCAGAAACAGACATAAGACAAGTCACCTTCTGACTCATAAGATCTTGCAGATCTGTCTTATAAATGTTGTTCTTCCTCTTGCCTGTAAATAGGATTGAGCCATCCTTCTGATTTACAGCCTTGCAAGACTTTTGATTAAAGATTATATCATAACCATTGTCACTCAATTGACTGATAGATAAGAGGTTATGTGTTAATCCTTCTACAAGAAGTACATTAGAAATGGAAGGAGAGTTACCAGACTTTATAGTTCCAGAGCCAATTATCTTGCCCTTCTGATCTCCTCCAAACTTGACTTCTCCTCCAGACTTAAGCACCAGGTCTTGGAACATAGACCTTCTTTCTGTCATGTGTCGTGAGCATCCAGAGTCCAGGTACCACGACATGTTGTGCTTTGTCCTTTTTGCAGCCAAGGATATCTGCAATAGGAATAATCTTATCCTTAGGTACCCACATTTTCTTGGGTCCTTTCTTGTTAGATTTTCTCAAGTTCTGATTGAACTTGGGTTTAACATTGTAAGCAATAGGAGGAACAGCATGATAATTTTTAATGTGAGTTTCATGATATTTCCTAGGTCGTGTCACATGCTTTTTGGTGTGTGTTATGTGAAAACTTTGAGCATGTGAAGTGTGCCTAATATCATGGGAGTGGCCATACTTGAACTGATCATACAATGGCTTGTATGTGAATTTCATTTCATCAACAGGTTCAAGTTTGTATGGGGTTTCACCCTCAAAACCAATGCCGACTCTTTTGTTTCCAGACACAGCATATATCATAGAAGCTAGCTGACTTCTGCCAATACTTCTAGATAAGAACTTCCTGAAACTTAAATCATATTCTTTCAGAATATGGTTTAGACTAGGAGTGGATTTTTCTGAATCAGAAGGAGATCCAACGTGATTGGATAATTTTAAAAGTTTTTCTTTTAATTCAGAATTCTCCAACTCAAGCTTCTTTGTTTCAAATTCAAATAGCTTTTTTAGCTTTTTGTATTTGAGACTAATCTGAGACTTGAATTCCAGAAGTTCTGTTAGACCGGAAACTAACTCATCTCTAGTAAGTTCAGAGAATACCTCTTCAGAATCTGATTCTGATGTAGATTCTGATCCGTCATCTTCTGTCGCCATCAGCGCACAGTTAGCCTGCTCATCTTCAGAGTCTGAATCATCTTCTGACTCATCCCAGGTTGCCATAAGACCTTTCTTCTTATGAAACTTCTTCTTGGGATTTTCCTTCTGAAGTTTTGGACATTCATTCTTGAAGTGTCCAGGATCATTGCATTCATAGCACATGACCTTCTTCTTGTCAAATCTTCTGTCATCAGAAGATTCTCCACGTTCAAATTTCTTTGAACTTCTGACGCCTCTGAACTTCCTTTGCTTGTTCTTCCAGAGTTGATTTAGCCTTCTGGAGATCAAGGACAGTTCATCTTCTTCTTCAGATTCTGATTCTTCAGGATCTTCTTCTCTAGCCTGAAAAGCGTTAGTGCATTTCATGATATTGGATTTTAATGCAATAGACTTACCTTTCTTTTGAGGCTCGTTTGCATCCAGTTCAATTTCATGACTCCTCAGGGCACTGATCAGCTCTTCCAAAGAGACTTCATTTAGATTCTTCGCAATCTTAAATGCAGTCACCATAGGACCCCATCTTCTGGGTAAGCTTCTGATGATGTTCTTTACGTGATCAGCCTTGGTGTATCCCTTGTCAAGAACTCTCAATCCAGCAGTAAGAGTTTGAAATCTTGAAAACATCTTTTCAATGTCTTCATCATCCTCCATCTTGAAGGCTTCATACTTCTGGATTAAAGCGAGAGCTTTAGTCTCCTTGACTTGAGCATTTCCTTCATGAGTCATTTTCAAGGACTCATATATGTCATAGGCCGTTTCCCTGTTAGATATCTTCTCATACTCAGCATGAGAGATAGCATTCAGCAAAACAGTTCTGCACTTATGATGATTCCTGAAAAGCTTCTTCTGATCATCACTCATTTCTTGCCTTGTCAGCTTTACGCCACTGGCATTTACCGGATGTTTGTAACCATCCATCAGAAGATCCCATAGATCACCATCAAGACCAAGAAAGTAACTTTCCAGTTTATCTTTCCAGTATTCAAGGTTTTCACCATCAAATACCGGCGGTCTAGTATAACCATTGTTACCGTTGTGTTGCTCAGCAGAGCCAGATGTAGATGTAGACTTTGCATTTTCATCAGCCATCTTTTACTGAAGCGTTTTTCTCTTCCTGAATCTTTTCTAAACACGGTTAAGTGCTTGCACCTTAGAACCGGCGCTCTGATGCCAATTGAAGGATAGAAAAACACTTAGAAAGGGGGTGTTTAAATAAGTGTAGCTTTAAAAACTTGACAGATAAAAATAAATTGCACAGTTATTTTTATCCTGGTTCGTTGTTAACTAAACTACTCCAGTCCACCCCCGCAGAGATGATTTACCTCAACTGAGGATTTAATCCACTAATCGCACGGATTACAATGGTTCTCCACTTAGTCAGCAACTAAGTCTTCCAGAGTCTTCTGATCACACACTGATCACTCCAGGAACAACTGCTTAGATACCCTCTAAGACTTTCTAGAGTATTCTGATCCACACGATCACTCTAGTTACAACCTGCTTAGATACCCTCTAAGACTTCCTAGAGTATTCTGATCCACACGATCACTCTAGTTCCTTACAACTTAATGTAATCAATTCTAAGAGTATTACAATTGCTTCTTAAAAGCTATAATCACAAACTGTGATATTTCTCTTAACGTTTAAGCTTAATCTCACTAATATATTACAACAGCAATGTAGTGAGCTTTGATGAAGATGAAGATTCTGAGCTTTGAATAGAACAGAGTTTCAGCAAGTTAATATGAGTTGTTTTGTTCATAATCGTTAACCTTGCTTCTCATCAGAACTTCATATTTATAGGCGTTGGAGAAGATGACCGTTGAGTGCATTTAATGCTTTGCGTGTTCCGTACAGCATCGCATTTAATGTTATACGCTTTTGTCAACTACCTCGAGCTTTGTTCACGCTGTGTCTACTGACGTTGCCTTTAATAGCTTTTAACGTTCCTTTTGTCAGTCAGCGTAGCTTGCCACTTGTACTTCCTTCTGATCTGATGTTTGTGAATACAACGTTTGAATATCATCAGAGTCAAACAGCTTGGTGCAAAGCATCTTCTGATCTTCTGACCTTGAAGTGCTTCTGAGCGTGATACCATCAGAACTTCAGTGCTTCTGATCTCATGTTCTTCTGATGCTTCCATAGACCCATGTTCTGATTCTGCTTCGACCATCTTCTGATGTCTTGCCAGACCATGTTCTGATGTTGCATTCTGAACCCTTGAGACAAAGCTTCTGAGCGCTGAATTATGCATACTCTTTATATATTTCCTGAAAAGGAAATTGCATTGGATTAGAGTACCATATTATCTTAAGCAAAATTCATATTATTGTTATCATCAAAACTAAGATAATTGATCAGAACAAATCTTGTTCTAACAACTTGTTGACTGCGTAGGCGTGAGCAAGGGAGTTCGAATCTTGCTCCCTGCAATTATTTTGTTATTTTCTGTGATAATTCTTGCTTACAGATTGCGTACACACAGTCCTACGCATGCCTACCATACAACTCCGCGTTTCAGCCATCGGACCCCAGCCAAAGACAATCCAACGCCCACTATGGTGCAGATCCACCATGAACTCTATTTGGATGCACACACTAGATCAATTTTGCTAAGTTCCAATTTCTTTTTTATTTTTAATTGTATAATTTAGTTTTATTTATTTATTTTCTTTTATATTGTTATTTGTTTAATTTAATAAATCTTCTTTTCATTAAAACCTCTTTTAAATTTTCTCTTTTTATAAAATCATCTATTTTCATAATATTTATTTTAAATAATTAATTTGGTTTAGTATTAATAATATTATTTATTTATTTGATTAAATGATTAAATTAATTTAGTGGTTTAATTAGGTTAATATTTTTATTGATTGATTAAATTACTTATTTGGGTTAAATAACTTAATCGAAAACATATTTTTGCCAATTTAATTAATTTGGTTTTGGTTATTTTATTAACCATAGTTAAGTTGTGCCCTAATCAGGGTTTGCGAGGTTTGTCATTAGATCACCCATGCACTAACATTTTTCTTCTTCGTGCCTAAATTTTCAGGGTTAATCAAAGGTCTTTCCGACTACGCGCCATACCAATTGAAAAGCTAAGTTTTTAATTCTTTTCTTATTTAAATATCATTTTACTGTTATTTTTGCCTTATGAATTAAATTAGGGTTTACTTTAAATAGTCAATAAATTACTCTTACACTCACCCCTCTTTTTTTGCCTTCATTGATTTTTAGGGTTAATCAACTAATCAAAGCTTAAACCTTCGGTAACCCTAAACTCGTTCTTTTTTAATTTAATTTCCCTTATATTATTACTTGTGTCTGACCTATTGCTCTATTTAGTTATATTATTGCTTCTCCCCCTTCCCCATGGCTATATTTTGTAACTGCTCCTGGATTGTATTGTGTGGCCTTGAAGGCACTTAAAATTGTTATGCATTGTATTATAACTGCGTGGTTAGTAATTTATGGCGTGAAAACCTTGAACTGAATTTAGAATAATTAATTTATAAGATAAATTATTTGAATTGAATCACGTGATTGTGCACCCACACACCTTTTATGGTAACCCCTTTTGTTGCCTGTTGCCTTTTTTCCTTTTCAGTGCAGAATAGTCAAGTCCCTCGGATACGAGGACGCCTCAGCAAATGTTGCCCTCAGTTCATTCTCATCACAAAAGATCATAAGTCCCAATGATGTTGCCTTCGGTTCGGCTATATGATCTCGTCCCTCGAGGTTGCCTACAAAGATGATGTGATAGTCCCTCTCGATTGCTGAGGTGTCCTCTTTGGTTGCCTAATAATGACTATTCTTATCCTTCCCTTAGACTACATGCCCTCTTTATGGCAAGGACATTGTTATGGTGAACGATAACTACGACGACCCTTCAACCTCCAAATAAAAGGACTTCCTACCCTCCTATGGTATGGATAGCCCTGAAAGGCTAAAAGAACCTTTTTAATAGGCGTAATTATCTCTTAATTGCTTGCTCTGGTTTAAAATCTTTTTCTTACCCTTTATCAAAAACCTTCAAAAAGGCTACGCTTATTTACAAGCTAAAGTCCTTATTCAAATCTTTTTCTTTATTCATTGCAAACATTTTCAAACATTTCAAAGTGACTAAGCAATTAAGAGCCCATGGAAAACCATGGATGCAAAGGGTGCCTTACACCTTCCCTTTGTATAAATTACCCCCCGAACTCAAAATTTCTTTTAAAAGGTTTTTTTCTGTTCTTTTAGCCTTTCTTTAATTTGGATAAAATAAAATTCGGTGGCGACTCTTGCTTACCGCAACATTTTCTTTAAAAGTCAGTTCACCGTATTACAGTGTCCTTTTACCATAACTTTAATCTTCCTAGGTTGCTTCTTTTGAATGTATTGACTTGAGTTATACTTTCGTTTACCAATTGGAGATGGAGGTCTATCTATAATAGCTTCATAAGTCATAGCATAAGCATTGATTCCTTCTTCATCAAGAAGTTTTATGTAGTTTTCAAGATGCTCTAGAAGATTCTGCTTTGTAAAGAGAGGATATTCATCAACAAGGATCCTCTGACTTTGTACAGTCTAGTAACTCGTTGTAATGATTGGTTAAATAAAAGGCAAACATATTTTGAGAAGACCCGTTCCTCTGAGATTGTTACCATTAAATGGTTTCCCAATTTGTGACTTTATGTCTTTGACAAGCTCTAGATTGTTCAGATGATCAACAAGGCCGCTCTCAATCAGAACATCTAATATGAGTCTTCCTAAAGGAATATAATTATTCTTTGATTTTCTAGTTTGATCACTCCTTGTATCCATTACAAAATCTTTTAGATAATTTAAAAGAAGAGATAGAAGATTAACCTTCACACCCTTCATCAAATAATACAGAATGTATTTCTGATCCAAGTTGACATAATCTAAAGAGCTCAAGGCAGGTCTGTGACGAATACAACCCAGAATGATTCTGAACCAAACCCTAAGTTTGTCATTAAGATATATGATCTTGTAATTAGGTTTTCCTTTGGACACAACTTCCTTATTTCAAGAGAAGATAGTTGGATTTATCACTTCCTTCGGATACTTGGATTGATGGTTGGAGTGATGAATCATTTTTCCTTTTTCTCCCTTCAAATCCAACAAAGTAGTAATATATTTTTTAGTGATCACAATTTTTACACCTAGAGCACGAGACATAATGTACATTGTATCTGCTTCAGCGAATCTTCATAATTCCTTGACGATATGAGAGAAAATGGGATCATACATATGGTTGAAATAAATAATCCATCCTTGATTGTCTAATTCTTAAGTTAAATCCATTCAATTAGCTTTCATATTATCAAAGTCTACAAGAAGTTCAGATAAAACTTCTAAATGATCTGCAGGAGTTGAGAGATGAATTATAGAAAGGCGATAAAAATGTGAGGTTCGCCTTGTTCTTTAAATGTCGCAAGAGATTGTTGACATGCAGACCCAGTTTGTTGGTGAGTAAGTTGTGACGACTCTCCTTGATTTTCCATTTCCTTGGAGAATTCATAGATTTCCTTTTGTTCAGCATTCATGGAGAATGTTTATAGAGAAAAGGTTTTTAGGGTTTAAGGTTTAAAATAAGAAAGTGTGGGAAGTGAATAACACAATGTGTGATTGTGAAGTAGTGAGTTTTAAATAACCAAAGACAAAGAACACACAAGCATGACAAAAAGAACGGGCGAATAATGATGAATTTTCAACTACTCATAAATCCCATCGCTGGAGGTGTCACTCAAATGACACAATTAAGACAAGTGTCCAAACAAATAAAGGTCATACAAAATGAGTGGACACGAGTTAATGTTCTCAATGTCAGGAAAATAAAGAGTTTTATGACTTGAGACATTTCTTACAGAGATAGCTTCTAACTAGTAGGTTTCTTATCCAGTTTCATATATTCTCACCTTTCTTATCCAATTTGTTTCTAAATACCCATTTTGTTCTAATAACATGAGTTCCTTTGGACTTCAGTACCAGATACCAAACAGCATTTCTGGAGAACTTATTTAGCTCTTCTTGCATTTCTAGAATCCATTCATTATCTTGAAGCGCTTCTTCAAAAGAAGTTGGTTCTATCAGAGAAACCAATCCCAGAAGAGTTTCTTCAGATTGTTTGAAAGTGGATCTTGTTCTGACAGGTTCTACTTTATTTCCCGGAGTCAGAACTTCAGATACTGTTTGTCTCTGCCTTTTCCTTTTCAGAAATGATGGAACTTCAGTGGGTTCTGTTGTATCATCTTTATCAAAAACCTTGTCTTCATAATTCTTGGACTTTTCTCTAGATCCTGCAAGTGTAATTTCTAGATCTGTAAATCTTTCAAACAATGTTGATGTTTATTTAGTCAAGCTTATCATAAAATCTAACATTAATTGACTCCTCAATGATACGTGTTTGTGTATTGTATACTCTTAGCCCTTAGAGTGTTCTAAGTATCCTAACATAATACACTTCTATGCCTTAGTATAAAACTTGTTCAGATATTTTTTAGTGTTCAGAATAAAACAAGTACATCCAAAAGGATTAAAATATGAAATATTTGGTTTTCTTCACTTGCACAATTCATAAGGAGTCTTTTCAAGAATAGGTCTTATAGAGATACTATTTTGAATATAACATGATATATTCACAACTTCTACCTAAAAGTTCTTAGCCATATTTATTTCATTGATCATGGTTCTAGACATTTCTTGCAATGTCCTATTCTTCCATTCTACAATTCCATTTTGCTGTGGAGTTCTAGGACAGGAGAAATCATGAGATATGCCATTAGAATCAAATATCTCTTCAAACTGTTTGCTTTCAAACTCACCACCATGATCAATTCTGACTCTAACAATCTTAGAATCAAACTCATTTTGCACTTTAAAACAGAAACTGGTAAATATAGAATGTGACTCATACTTGCGCTTTAGGATTATCACCCATGTCCAACGACTATAGTCATCAACTATAATAAGTCCATACTTCTTACCATTGGCATATGCAATTTTCACTAGACCAAACAAGTTAATGTGTAGAAGCTCCAAAAGTTTGGAGGTAGAAATAACATTTTTAGATTTGAAAGACGTTTGAGAAAACTTGCCTTTCCGACATGTTTCATAAAGAGCATATGAAGTAAACTTCAGCTTAGGTAAGCCTTTAACTAACTAAATTTTATTCAGTTGAGATATCATTCCCATGCTTATATGACCTAAGCGTATATGCCACACGCATCCCTCTTCATTTACAGACATTAAGCTTTTTACATTCTGATTTTTAAGATCAAAAAGCCTAATCTTATAAAGAGAATTGTGTCTTCCAATAAAGAGAACTATGTCTTCCTTTTGTCTAACAACCTTACATAATTTATGATTGAATATAATGTCATAACCATTATCACTTAATTGACTATTGGATAATAAATTGTGAATTAAACCTTCAACATAAAGTACATTAGAAATAGAAGAAAGAAATCCATTACCAATTGATCTATATCCTCTGATTCTTCCTTTCCGATTTCCCCCAAAGCCCACGTAACCAGTATCTATAAGTTCTAGGTTTTGGAACATATGCTTTCTTTTTCGTCATGTTCATGAGCATCCAAAGTCCAAGTACCATGACTGGTTTTTGACTCTGCTGCATAGGGAGAAAAGGGTTGCTTCTCATTAGGAGAATTTCTAATCATCATCAGAATCATAACCAATTTGTCTTTTTCAATTGTGACTAACACCATAGATCATTGAAACCATCTTGCTTCTATCTGTGTTCTTGTTTAAGAATTTCTGAAATTCGTTATCATATTTTTATATGATAGTTTCAGAAGATAGAAAAGCTTTAGAAATAATTTCTTCAAGTTTTGAAATTTTTTTGTGTAGAAAAACATTTTCTTTTTCCAAAACGAATATATTTCCTTTTTGCTCAGAAACTTCTTTGTAAAGCTTACCATGTTCTTTAATTTCATATCCATAAACCTTCTAAAGGTTCTTGAATTTTTGTTGAAGCTTATAATACTTTTTTAGAGATTCAGATAAACCTAATTCTAATTTAGCAAGAAAAAGTTCAGAGAATACCTGTTCTGAGTCAGACTCAGTTTCTGGTGAGTATCCTTCTAATGTTGTAGCCATGAATGCTACATCGACATGCTCCTTATCAGAATTAGATCCCGATGCTTCAGAGTCAGATTTATCTCATGTTGCCACGAGACCTTTCTTCTTGCCATTGAAACTTCCTTTTCTGAAGTTTTCTTTTCTAGTGCTTTCTTTCTTTAGCTTTGGACATTCATTTCTGTAGTGTCCTGGCTCCTTGCAATCGTAGCACAAACTTCTTTACTTGATCTTCCATTTCCAGATGTTTATGAAATATCTCTTCTGTCTCTGGATCCTCAGAAGTTGTTTTATATTTTCTTCTAGAGTTGCTCGACTCTTCTGGACAGAAGCGACAACTCGTCTCCATCGATCATGAAAAACATCATTGTCAGATTCTTCCACTTCTTCAGCTTGGAAGACTTTATTCTTTTCTGACTTAGTACTTTCTGATATGGACTTTAGAGCAGCTGATTTTCGTACTTCTGAGACTCATCTTCTTCTAGCTCTATTTCATGACTTATGAGTGAGTCAACCAGCTCCTTAAGAGTTAGGTTGTTTATATCCTCAAAAAGATTTAGCGCAGTTATCATAGGTATCCATTTCTTAGGTAGGCTTTTGATGATCTTCCTAGCATTATTAGCAGTAGTATATCCTTTTTCCAAAATCTTGATTCATGCGACCAGAGTTTGAAACCTTGAAAACATCGTTTACGCAATTTCTTATTCTTCCATCTTAAAAGCCTCATACTTTTGAATTAAGGAAGAGCCTTAGTTTCTTTGACTTGAGCATTGCCTTCATATGTCATTCTTAATGAATCAAGAATATCTTTTGTTGTATCTCTATTTGTAATTTTCTCATATTCATTGTAAGATATATCATTGAGAATAATGGTTCTAGCTTTATGATGATTCTTAAACTCACGCTGTGTTCGTTATTCATTCTATTTCTTGGAATGGGAATACCAATCGCAGTAAAAGGTGCTTTGTAGCCTTTTATGACAATCTCCCAGAGACCAATATCGTATCCTAGAAAGAAACTTTTAAGTCTACATTTCTTATAATCAAATATCTCTCCATCAAAGACAAGAGGTTTAGAATTGTAATTATCTCTTTTATGAGTGTTAGCAGCTAAAACCATTTAGAAGTTTTTCTCACACTTGACCTCTTTACACAGTTAAGTGTTTGATTAGAAAATCAATAACAGAACAATGATCTAATACCAATTGAAGGTAGAGAAAAAGATAAGAAAAGGGTGGGTTTGAATTGAGTTTTCTAAAAACTATTCACAATAATCAAATGAGATAGATAAAATGGAGAAGAATAAAATTTGCAACTGCAAGAGATATATATTGATCAATAAAATATATATCGTGTTGTTTAGGTATCAAAGTCACTATGACGTCCTTGCTGCCAATGACAACGTCCAAAGCCCCCTTCTTCAGGACTTGCTAGTATTATTGCGGATGAGATGTAATACAATATTTTGATGAGGCAGAGTGTGTCAATGGTGATGGTAAAGCTCGACAAGGCGACATCTTTGATTTTCGGTACAACGCATTTTTTAAATCTCAAATTTTAAATGGTGGGATGATATTCCTTCCTCTATTAAAATAGATTTTATGTCGAACAGATTTTAAGAGTTTAATGTTATGTCATCCTCTTTTATATAAAAAAACAAATCTTCCAAAAATGAGATAATGAACAAGTTATTTTGAGTCTCAAAAAAGTTAATTTACACAAATCCATTAAGCAAAATTTGACTATCTTGAATTTATTTATACATATGAGAATAATATTGTTCATATATTAAATAATTATGCTATTAATAAGACTAGTAATATATGGATTTATAAAATCTTTCTTTTATGCTCCACTAGTTTTTACTCTCAATTATATTTTGATAATTCATATTTAAACGTGCATGACACCGATTTGGCTTCTTAATTTGTTAATTTCACATTGGCTTCTTAATTTGTTATAGTTTAGGAAAATTTAATTGGAGTACAGGGAAAGAAATTATTAAACAATATAATTGAACACATAAAACAGCAATAGATATTGCTGTATTTTATTAATAACTCTCCCAAATAAATTTTCTCATAATCGACAAGGCAAATCAAAGGTTACGAGTGACTAGGAATGCCAATTCACTATAGAAACTAATCTGATGATTAAGAGCGGTAACTTGTGGGTTAACATCATTTGCGGCAACCATTGCACTCTCACATTGATCACTTCCATCACCAGCAATCTTAGCATCATAACTAGAAGTTCCATAATCTTCCTCCAACTCACCTAGAGAGCTTTTAAAAGACATAACAACATTGTCATAATCATTATTCGCACACTTTGTAAGTGCTGGACTATTGGTCGATGCTGCTAATGTTTTAAGAAAACTTTGTCCTGCAGCAGCTTTGTAGATTGCCATTTCAAGAACTGCCTTTGCGAGTCCATGGAAATTTTTGACATGTGTGGCTTGAGGAATTGATTTGAGGATGTTGTTGCATTCTGCCTTGTTGGATGATTCTCTGCAAACGATGGAAATTAGGGTTCCACGTATAGATCTGGCATTTGCAGCTAAAGGGTATTGAGAAATTAGGATCAAACCAAGGAACACAGAACAGATTGTTGAAGAATTCATCTTGTTTTTTTGTTCTGTTTGTGTTCCTTGGTTTGAGGGAGAGATTGTGTTCATTGATTTCATGGGTGTCAGAGGTGTTTTATAGTTACAGGAATTCTAAATTAAGTGAACAAATATTTAGTTCTTCTAATAATAGTAAACCAAAATAAGGTGAGTTTTATATGACCATGGGTTATTTCCTCTGGTCTACACATTGAACAAATGTCATTGAAACGGTAAAGATGTTTCTATGGATCTCTAATCGTGTTATAATCAAAAGGGTTATAAATATATTTTTCTGTGATCTCTCTTGTAAAAAGTATTAATGCTATAGTTTTAAAAGAAAATTTTTATTATCTTATGTTTTTTATTTTAAAAATAATTAAAACTAACTATTATATATATTGAGACTTAAATTTTTGGCTCTAGCGTCGTTTATAATAGTGGATCAAGATGCATTACAAAAAATGTTATAAGATGCAAATAAAACAACAGTTGAAATTTTTAACATCTTTTGATTAACAGCTGTGCTATTCTTACACTGGATTTTGTACACCAGTATTTTACACCGTATAAAAACACACAGGCATAATATTTTGCACGGAAACCAAGATTAAATAAATTATTAAAAAATTAATATAGTAGATTGTTCCTATACTATTACGGTGTAGTGTAAGAAAACAGTGTCAAAATATCGTTTCCCTTTGATTAAAGGCCAAATTTTAAGATTAGAACAAGGCCTTCGAATTATTTGAGATAATCCTTCCTCAAAGCAGTTAGAATTATATTTTTTTTATATCAAATGCTACAGGATTAATTGGTTGGAAACCCAATAGGAATTTCTTATGTGTTGGTCATTCAGACGGTAAATATGCTACGGGGTGTTCATTAGTTTGGGTAAATCCGAATCATACCAAAATCCAAACAAATCTATAGTGTTTGGGTTGGACATTTTTTCAATTTGGACAAAAATCGAACCAAACCAATTAAATCCACTGACAATGTGTTTGGGCATCAGATTTTCAACTTTTTACCCGCAAACCTAACCCAAACCAACGATAATTAATTATCATGAAAATTACTAACATACATTCAACTTCAAGAAGAAAAAAAAAGTGAAATGTCATGTATGGACAACTTATGCTATTTTTATTTGTTATTAAAAAGTTGTTAGTGTAATGTCGTAAATGAGCAGAGTTATGAAACACATTCAATATCATACTAACTCAAGTGATTAGTTATAGAATCAAAAGCTTTTACTTTTGATGTTTTTTCGTATTAGATATTTTTTAATATATTAGGGAAAAACTGCTAGTCTAATATTTACAATTGAACACTATTAATACTATATTTTTTATATTATTATGAGAAATTAATTTCCGTCAATAAGTTTTTTTAAAAACTTTTTTTTTGTATTTTTTTATCTACCCGATCAATCTTACCCAAATCAATCAGTTGTTTCTCGGTTTGGTTCGGTTTGGGCTTTATTGCAAAAATTTGCAAATCCAATCCAAACTAATCCATTTAATTTTAATCGGTTTGGATATCAGATTCCCTCAAAACCAAACCAAACCGGCCTGCGAATTCCCCTACCAGCAACGACAATAAAAACTTGATGAATTATTTAAATAAATTAACTAAAAGTTCTTCAATTAGTCATACTTATAAAAATATTCTTATCTGCAGGGATTGTGCAATTTCAACATCAAAATTCAAAAGTATTAGAATTATTTAACCGCGGGGTTTATTCTGAAAATTTTGATTTTAAAACAAAAAAGTAAAAGAAATTTATTGAAAAATATATCAGAGATAAAAGCGATCAGATCTTTTTCGAATATGTTAATTATTACTGCTTTGTAATTGCAATTTTTTTCATTAAATATTTTTGTTATCATTACGATGAATTAACATATTTGTTATAATCAATTCTTTGGTGTATAACCCTCTCTTTTAAAAAGAAATCCCCTAATTCCTCCATCTATTAGATTATGAAGCGTGTTAATTCAAAAATTACGTAATAATCCTCCCTCTATTCCTAAAGCAATTAGTAACTCTGAACAATTAACTTATGCCAAGTTGTAAGAGTTATTGTAAGTAATCCACTAAAACATAAGCTTAATTTGTATATTCATCAACATAAAAAATGAGTTATGATCAAAGTTAACTGAATAATACTAAAATATCAAATTAATAAAATAGTATTTCGTCAATTACATGTTTTAAACAGATAAAATTAGCATCATCTCAAAAGATCATCTATGAGTTTATGATAACAATATATGAAATAGGAGAAGGAATTTGGTCTTAAATGGAGAAAAAAATTAATTCGAACTCCTTGACCTTCTCT